>NW_024582449.1:662470-749116 GCF_018398535.1 Haplochromis burtoni
GTCCGTCCGTCCGTCCAAGGACTTTATTACAGTTTTTCTCAGTCGCTTTGGTGCTTTTCTCACATCACTATTAACATTTGCACAGCAGTTAGTGTATTTCTCAAAACAATTGGTGCAAACTGCAAAACCTAGTGGATAACCCGCAAAAGCAGGTCACTTGCTCAAAATCGATAATCCATGCCTCAATGAAACTGCCAGTGTCATCAAAATGAGAAGTGTTGACACCATCTTGATGAACAAGATAGTCAAGTGGCTTTGTCACGTTTCCATTATGACAGTGTACAGTATTCTTTCAGTGTTTTCCAATGCAAAAAAAGGTCAGAACTCAGTGACACTACCTGAAAATGCTCAAGACAGCACTATACACTTTTTGTACAGTTGTGTACAGTAAAATTACAGTAATGTACACTAAACATGAGATATTATGAGATGTTGAATTACTGTCCAATACTATACAAACCTGTTCTCCCTGCGAAATGTTTGACTGATTGATTTCACAGTGTTCTTCCAACATTTGTTTGCAGCGTCATCCATTGTGAGGCCGTAATTGACAACATGGTCAACAAGTGTTGCCCTAATTTCATTAGGGATCTGCCTATGTTTTTGCTGTCTTCTCCCTCTCCCCCTGTTTTGTCCCCCCCCCCTCTTCCACAATGCTGACCTTGTAGAAATGGTGCACACTATGTCCTGCTCGGTTCATATATGCTTGCCAATTGAGGGTTCATGGGATTAATCCATGAGTGACTGTGAACACGTGGCTTGTCATTGGTTACAACTAATACTTCACACACCTCCTTGTCAGTGAAAGCTGAAGTTCACCTGAGAGAAATTGTTCAATTTGGGGGACATTTCCAGGAAAAAATAATAAAAAAGGTATAACATTTGCTGGACAGCATTTGAAAACTAATTCACCAGTTTTGTATGTGATGACTCGAGCAATGAAATGAAGACTATTAGTTTTATTGGGAACGACTATTCAGCATCCAAAAGTATAGTTCATTTTGACTGACATGACATAAGCAAATGATAATGTTGTAGACGGTAGAGAATTGTATGAAAGCAACTGATACATGTCCAAGAGCATTTGCATTTGACGTCTAAAGTGGAGAAAATTGCAAAAACCCAAAGTTTCCTCTAGACCTCTAAATAATTATTCCAAAATAACAGTGAATGCTGTACATGTATTGTCTTCAAACAACATTACAAAACTTTTTTTCCATACTGCTCCACAAATGAGGACAGGCTGTTATTAGTAATAGTAACCCAGCACCAGTTCTACAGCCTGACTCGTTGCGTGAGCAGTGCTGGAAATGATGAGCACATCGGCTCATGCTATCTGCGTCATTTCTTCTTCTGTGCCATTTGTTTTGTTCTATATGTTTCTTTCCCTTTTATCTATCAAACAGCTCAGATGCCTGCCAGTGTGTATTACAGCAGTGTCCTAGTTTACTTTCCCCCAGCATTCTAGCCTTGGCACAGTCAGTGCTTTAAAAATCAGCCAGTGTATACAAAGCAGAAAGGATAAGTAAGGTATTTACCTAGACTGTCCTCTAGCAGGTAGGCCTGAAATGATTACTGCAGAAGGCAAACATGAATTTCAATTTTATGCTTGGGTCCAACTAAATATTGCCAACACGTTCATTTGAAGTCTTCAGATGAGAAAGATGTTTAAAATGTATTATCTTAAGGCAGTGTGTTTGATCATCTTATACTTTGCAGTAAATAACAGAGGATTAGTGCATAATATTCAGGATTAATATTGGTGTTGCATACATTTGCAACTGTGTTAGACTGACAGAAAAAAAGAGTTGTGTTCTTCTTACTTCAAATGCATTTTCTTTTTCTCCGTCTCAGTTACTTTCCAGGTTTATATAGCTATAGGATGCATTTAGAGAAAGCCAAGTGTAACTGATGGGAAGAATTGGCAGTGATGCACAATTTCACTCCCATATTTCTGGCTCAATATAAACTGCCATCTGTCTGCATTTGACTGACAGCTGTCGCAGAAAGAACACACTACTGGGAGAGACAGAGAGAAGTGCTCAGGGTGTAATAAGACATACTATGGTAAAACCAGGCAGTAGATGAAAATAGGGAAAGTATATATTGACTAGCAGCTGGTGAGGTGTGTGAGATTTGGGTGGAGTGAAGGGTGGAATCAGAGCTATTAGACAGGCTATCCACGTTCAGCGTGCTAAATGAAAACGCTGGCTAATAAAAACTCAGCCACAGGGCCGTATTTTATTCTGCTAGCCTCACATCAAAAGGTGGCTGTCTAACTTTGTTAGAGGGTGATTGGTGTAGAAAAAGTGAATGAGTTAAAGCTCCAGTCCAGATAATGATGGTGTCACAGAGAGTTAGACTGTTCAGCACTACAGCTCAACTTTGGTAGCATGTTTGTTGGAAGGCATCCAAGTTGTAAATTACCTTTACACACACACACACACACACACACACACACACACACACACACACACACACACACACACACAAACACACACACACACACACACACACACGAAACAGGTACTTTCAGCTATCAAATTCATTGTTCAAACATTTGGACACATCTCAAACACAGCTGTCAGAGTAAAGGCAAGAGACTGACAGTTACTCTGAAATAGGAGCGTGCCACACTGTGCACAGGGAGCCACACAAGACTCACTGTGATTGCCAGTAGACACTTTACACAATAGTTCCTTCTGAAACATCTCTCCCCCCAACTTTTACCTAATATTTTAGTTAATTTGCATTTTTCACATTTTCTCAAGCACACACAAGCGGATAAAACGTACCTTCCATTAGGGGAAACTGTATTCAGGCTTTTATGTTTTAAGAAGAGAAAAAAGAGAAGAAAGAAAATTGCCTTACTGCAAGTAATCATCTTCATCTCAAGCACCACAGGTTCCCCAGAAAAGAAGGGAAAAAGGGCTTAAGGCCAGTATATGAAATTTTTAATACTCACCCAGCATAATCTCTTTGCCACCTCTTACTCAAGTTGAGGCCTCAGCATGTGTCATAATAGGATGCAGGAACACTTGAGGCTGAAACCGCAAGGTAGGCAGTGCAGGCCAGTCCTCACAGATTATAGGCTTGGAGATGTTTTCTAAATTAGGCCTCTCATCTGCATCATTTCCACAACCACCCTTTCCCTTCCTTTACTCTCATACCAGTGTGTTAAATTCTAAATTCAAATTATACTGACACACTCAAATTGTACCTTTAAATAAAATTAAATAAAATTAAACATTGTCACGGTCCTGGGTCTTATGACCCAGTGTTTTGAGTTTGAGTTCATTTTGATGTTTATAGTTTATGTTAAGCCCTTCAGGTTTTCTAAGTTCATTTGTTACCATGTCTAGGTGATTTTAGTTCTTATTAATTCCCCCTCATGTTTCCAACCCATGTTAAGTCTCCCCTGCTCTTCATGTGTTTCATGTCTGTGTCTTACGTTGTCAAGTTCTGTCTGCGTTTCATTATGCTTCCTGTTTTATTTTGGAAGGAGTCGTGTGTTCTTGGTTCTTTGTATTTAGCTTCACTGCTCCTGTCATTAGGTTCATGTTAGTCAGCTGTTTCCTCATGTGTCTCCACTTCCCCTGATCACCTCATGTGTGTATTTAAGCCCTTTGTTTTCTGCATGCCATTGTCGGGTCGTCTGTTTACCTCACCTCAGTCATAGTTATAGTTTTGGTCTCAGTACCGTTTAGTATTTTGTTTCTTAGTGTCTTGTCAGTTTACTTTGGTTTCCTGTTTACTTCCGCCGTCATCTAATAAAGGATCACTTTTTCTGTTCAAACTTCAACTCCTCGTCCTCATCTGCTTTTGGGTCCTGTTTCCATTACACACCGGCGCACCCCGCCGTGACAAACATTGGGGGAAAAATGCCCTAAAAGGAGAATAAAACATTGGTACCACAAGGCAGTAAATCTTAGATCAAATCCTGGGTGAGCAAATACATTTACTCTCCATCCATCAAATTCAGTCTTGACAGTTGCATTAATCAGAGTTTGGGCCAGCATTAATTAAAGGTTGTGTTACCTGTAGCTCCTCATCTTTGGTGTATTACTTTGCCTGTCATACCTGCTGCTTCACATATTTTTCATTTGGTAATTTCCTCCCTGCTACCTTCATTTTCTTTGATTTCTATTTACTGCAATTATGTTACTACAGTGTTATTCATCCACATCATTTTCACAGCAACATCCAGACGTAGGCCACAAGCTGACAAGTTGAAATCTGTTTTCAATATATATGTAAATATGCATGTATGCATTGTATCGTCACCGATATCAGTCAGTGAGGCCAATAAGTTGTTGCACTCAATTTAAGGGTCAATTGGAAATCTTTGGTGTTTTAATGAGAATCAGTGATAATAACTGGTGTTGCCTCTCTGGTAGGTTATTAATCATTTGGTGCATGTAGATGTCATGTTTAAAAAACCTGGTACAATTTTTGTAGTCAGTGAAAGAAACATCTGAAAAAACTGGCTGGGAATTTGTATTTCTTGCACAGCTGATCTTAGCCAAAGCAGCTCACATAACTGCTGTAAGTGGGCAGGAATTTCAGCCATTTAGATCTGGCACGCTGAGCAAAACAGACTGCTCTGATGAAGAATATTACCTTTTCAGCTGGAAGGAGACGAGACAGTTATTTGGTGATTCTGTCTGTGCCAGCAGGGAAGTGTCTAGTCGAGTCTCTGATCAGCTAAGAAACAGTTTACAAACACAAACCCACGGGAAGAGATTTATGTCATAATACTGAGTACTTGTTTAAACTATTTATGAATGGGTTTCATGTTGATTGCTGTTGAAAGCGCCACGATTATACACTGTGGTTGGCAGTAATTTTAGTACCATACTTTAAAAACAACACTTGCTGAGAGAAAAAGAAAAGCACTAACAGACAAATAAGTACAAGCATAAAAAACAACTGTGATCTAAATAAAGAAAACACAGGCGGAAACATTTCATTTAAACATTTCATTTCTCTGTTCCTTATAGAAGCTGCTTTTCACAGTACAGCACTGCACAGTACGTGTCACCAGGGTCTCATAGGAACTCATCAAGTCATATGACATTGTCCTGATTACGCTGTCACACTGCAGATGGCTGACATCTCCTTCACCCGTAACATCTACCCAGTGGGAATATGCGTGGATTTAGAATGACATTAACAGAAGCCATCAAAAGACATCTGTCAGATGGCACATTAGTGTTTTTCAAACTACCAAATCATGTGAAGCCATTGTTGCTTTGTCATCATTCTGAATGCCACCGCCATGGAGGACACAAGCTAAAGCAATTAAAGGCATTTGTGAGAGAGATTAGTTTTTAAATCTAGTTAAACAGCAAAAACACAACTTAACACCTAAGTCCACACTATACAGCATAACAACAGAGATAAATATGAGACCTATTGTCTTTGATGAATAAATATAATGATAGCAGAAATATTAAAGAAAAAACAAAAACAAATAACTACCCCCCACCCCCCACCCAGTTGTCCATGTCTAATTTAGGGAACCTTTTCCCACCGGAGATCTGCCACTGTGATAACTGACAATAATGCATGAAGCCATCCAATCCTAATTAAAACCTTTTACAGCTGAGTCCTCACAAAAAACAGACATGCACAGACAAACACCAGTACACGCATGCAAACACCAGCAAGAACAGTGCTGGCAGCCATGGGTGCCACACATCTGCAATGGCTAGAAATGGAAACACACAAAGACGAACACACGCAAAGACAAACCATAGTGAATTTTCTGAGACTTTTTAGAGTTTAATATCTAAATTAATACTTTGACACATTTCTTGTCAAGAGTTAAGAGACAGCTTTAATAAAAATGGAAGATGCAGAGAAGAGATGGCTAGCTCTGTCAAAAGGTAACAAACCCTGATTAATCAGCACCTCCAAAGGTCATCCAATAATAATTAGTATTATCTTTATTTTATTTTTTTAAACAAGCAGAAACCAAATTCTGATGGGATGGGATGGCATGTCACTGCAGGATGCTGTGGTAGCCGTGGTGGTTCAGTGTGCCTTCAGTTTTGAATAAATCCCTAACAGTGTCACCAGCAAAGCGCCCCCACACCATCACACCTCCTCCGTGCTCCATGGTGGGAACCACGCATTTAGAGACCATCCATTCACCTTTTCCACATTGCACAAAGAGACAACGGGTGGAACCAAAAACCTCAAATTTAGACTGCTCAGACCAAAGTACAGATTTTCATTGGTCCAGTGTCCATAGACATTTGACCATAAAAGCCTCATTTGCGCAGTCTCCTCTGATCAGTTGATACAGTGATGTGTTGGAACTGTGGCATTTATCTGGGCTATAATCTGAGGTGCTGTTAACATGTGATTTCTGAGGCTGGTGATGCGATCGAATTCATCCTCAGCAGCAGAGGTGATTCTTGGTCTTCCTTTCCAGGTGCGGTCCTCATATGAGTTTTGTCGTAGCGCTTCATGGTTTTTGCAACTACACTTGGGGACACATTCAAAGTTTTAAAACTTCAGCTTTTAAATTAATGATGAACTGTCATTTCTCTTTACTTAGCTGATTGATTTTTGCCATTATATAAATTCTAACAGCTGTCAAATAGGGTTGTCAGATGTGCACCAACCTAACTTCTGCACAGGTTTCTGTAGTATTTTCTGTAGTTTATTCTGTAGTATAGGTTTATATTTTAGATGGTAATTATGAAACAGTGCGTGCCAGGTAATGCAAAGAGTAGTGTAATCAATTACTTTTTCCTGGGAGATAGTACTGCATTAATTGTAAGAAAGGTTTTCCCTGTATTATATATAATACATTGCTTTTTTTGAGTAATGACCCCAACATCACAACAAAGAGAGGAAATACTTCCATCATGCACAAGTATTTCACCTCATGACATGCAATTAATTTGCACAAATGTGATGTCTTTGATATGCTGCCTAGTGATGGTGGCGACCCTCATTCATTTCATAGCGGAGCCAGTGAGATCCCAATGAGAATCAGTGAGCAGATCGATAAGGAATCACACTGATAAGTGATATCAATAATGGAATCGGAATTGCTAAATTTGTATCAATTCTGAAAACTGCACATTTACGTGGATACTAAAAGACGACACAACTTTCAACATTTTGCTTTAGGTCAGACACTTTGACCCTCATATTGATATCAACAATAGAGGCTTTTGATGGCAAGAATAGAAATTAAGATTGAAATGATGGAAAAGGCAATGTAGTACTGTCATGCCAGTGTTTTGAGTTTTGGGCACGTTTGGGAGTTTTTTCGTTTGTTTAGTCAGTCTGAGTGTGCCTGTGTTTTCAATGTGACCGTGATTTCTGTCTGTTTCCTGTTTTATTCTAATAGTCATTTGTCCTGTTTGCGTCATGTTGAGTTTTGCTTTGTGTCTTGTCAGTCAGAATATGTTCAGCCTTGTTCCCCAGGTGTTACCTCTCTGCCCTGATTCCCTGTGTGTATAAATTGGCTGCATTTCCCTCTGTTCCTTGTTGTGCTCTCCTTCGTCCTCTGGCTGTGTTCTGTCTGTTAAGTATATCTCAGTCTAGGTTCCTTGTGACTTCTTTGGTAAATGTATTCGATAATTCAGCAACAAAGGTGCATTTAAGTTTAGTTTTACCTGTAAGTCCTGCACCTATGGGTTCCTTCCTGCCTTACACAGAAATGACAAATACTTGGTAAGGCAAGGTGATATTTCATGGAATGAATGGCCACACCCACCTTTTATGTCAATCATGGTTCTTTGCATGTAGCATTCAAATGTCAGAGAAAATGCCCTTTCTCTGAATGTATTTTGACCATCTTTCAGCCTCAGTTAATGGTATAGAGGCATAACGGCATGCCCGATCAGGAATAAAAACATGCCCATTCTTAAAATGTGACAGACATGAGAATGTTATGTGGACAGTTATGTTCATTTATGTATGTAAAAATGGCATGCGTTCCAAATTGGCATCATTCAGGCATACAAACATATGATCATTGCAGTAGGACAATAACAAATAAGAGGTTTAATGCATATTTGCCGTTTCTCACAGTTTTCTTTAATGATTTCAAATCTGAATTTGATTGTGCAGATAAATATGCTGTGAATGGATGCAATGATGAAAATCAGGTTAACATGAATTCAAAATGACCAACCACCAGCTTTATAGTTAAAATAGCGATTCTACAAGAAAACTTTAAATCATATTGCACCTTGACTCATCAGCAGTAGAGAGGTTAATCAAAACAGCAGCCCATTATAGTATCACAAGAAGCTGATTTCACAGCCCATCACAGTTTAGTAGCACGTTAATAAGAGGCACATCAGTGGACTGAAGGATTTACTAAACATTATTCATCATCTCCTGAGAGCCATCGAAAGTCTGCTATCATGGGATATCTGCTTGATTAGGTGATGTGGAGTGCGTGCACATGAGATACGAGGGATGAGGTTTTATTATGCAAATGATGAAAACTTCGAGCACCATGTCTTGATGAGCCAACATCCGCCTTAATCTGCTGAGCCACGGGGAAATGACCAGTGAGGATTTTTAAGAGCTTTAAAACATAAATTTGATCCATCCCGGTTAAGGTTCAGGAATATAAATTGCACTGCACCGCCATGGAGATTTTTAAAGTTGTCAGACTGCGTCCATCAAGAATCAATACCCAGATATCACTGCCTGCAGCGAAGAGCAATCTGTAAAACCACAGAAATCCCAAAGCGTCTCGTGGTGAAGGTTTATTTGTTAAACGAGTTGGTAAATTGCGTTAAGCTTTAAAATGTAACATATCTGGATGTATTCTGTGGTGTAAAACAAACAAACAAACAAAAACTGGTAACTTGGTATTTCATTATTTGTAAGGGAGAGTGTGATGAATCCAATTTACTAATATTTTCCCAGACAAGTCAATCAATTATAGCTTCAAAATTACAAACCTATGGATAAAAGACAGTTTTCAGAATTTGCACATGCTATAGATTTACTTGTCCACATAACTGTTTCAACATATACGGCATGGTTTTGGTAAAGGTTAATTAATCATTGTAACATAGAAAAGGTGTTTGCTGCTCGTTTTTGTAATTTTTCCTAGACTTTTAATAGTTTACATTTCCCAAAATGTGTCTTCTAATATCAGTGCAGATGGCTACAAAAATCAATACATGTGGTTTAAAAGCTTCCTGAAAATAACTTCCATTGATTTCAAGAAAACCGAGTGCTGCTTAATTAGAAACAGTAAGCAGTGCTTTATTTCTTCCCTCAAACAACACTTCACATCAATATAAGATTTAAATCAATGATGTTTGTCGGGTTGATGATTGTCCTTGCTTTTTTGAGTGTATCTGTTAGTCTAGATAGCAAAATTAGCCTGATCATTTATTTTTTAAAATGAAACTGAAAAATAATTTGGGTTTGGTGAAGGCTGCAGTGTTACTTTTGTCTACTGGTGGATAACATGACCTGACAGGCTAATTTAGATCGTAAAATTAATATAAAAAGGTACACGTGTGTGTGATTCACCAGGCTACTCAGCTCTGGCTGGACAGGGGTCACAGTTCTAACTGCTATCTGAGAAAGCACAGTTACGCAAGAGTTTTCTTTCCTCCTGTCCTGTCCAACAGTGTAGCAATCAGAATTGTTGTCTTAAGGCCAAAACATGCCAAAGAGATTTACTTTCACAAGTGCAGCATTAAGGCACTTGCTATAATGATCCACTCGATAGTCGTATTTTATCAGAACTTTATGAGGATGTTTTTTAATTTTGGGTTATTACAGCCACAACAGAAAAGATTGAAGGGCAGAAAAGAAAAAATAAGTAAGAATGTGAAGCTGGTGAGAAAGTTAACAGAAGCAAACACTGCGAATCTGCTTCAACACTTGCTGAGAAAATAAAAGAAAACAGCAAAGAAACATCAGCAACAACCAACATATGCATAAACAACAGTGAAGACCCAGGCCCCACCACCCCACCGACATCCAGGCCCTGCTGGGAGCTGGCTATGTCAGAGCAGACCGAGCTCCGGCCACGGAGACCTGAGACCCAAGGACACCCGACAGAGCCAGTGGGCCTGGGTCCCGCTATGGAGCCGCTGGGAGTAAGCCAGTACACACCCGAGCACCCAGCCCCTGACACTGGCAGATGGGGATACCAGCCACTGGCCACTGGTTTTCTTTCACAGGGGAGGTCTGCTGTCTGTCAAATTAAGATGCATTTCAGCAACCAATAAACATCCTGCCACCCTGTGCACCCATGTCAACCTTATCTCATGCAAATGCTTAAGCATTTTAACAACAAGACGAGTGAAGAACAAAAAAAAAAAAAAGAAAAGAAAAAAGAACAGGGATAAAGATTCTGGATTTGGCAGAGTGTGGTGGAAGCTGTCAGATATGCCTTCCAGAAACTAGGTGCTCATTAGCATACTTCATTGGGCTAAATATAGTCCTAATCCAATGCTGAAGGGCAAACAAGCAAATCGCATACAGCATGCGAGTGTGTGTTTGGTGGGTGAGGCATTTAACAAATTCTTCACCCCTAAAGTATTTTGGCATGACAGCACAGTTTGTGTAAAAAAAAAGAAGAAAAGAAAATCACCTCTGATGGTTGACATACAGTTTATGACCCTTTTGGAAACGTTTACTATGCTGCCTATGACAGTGCACACTGCAAATGACTGCAGGCCTCAGTGATGCCAAGGGAATCTGTTAAAAGGTCACAGGCAAAACAAGTAGCTTGGCTGGAGGGAGGACATGCAGTGACAAGGAAGCACGTGTCGAAGATGCACAAAGCTTCTGGGACTTCAAGAGTCTTTGAGACTCATTGGCTTAGTTTGCACAAAAGGACTAAGATGTACGCAGCGTTTCCCTCAGCGGTGCGCTCTGAGTGGCATTCTGTCAGCGCATGTGAAACAGGAGCAAAGGATGTGTGGTGAGGTATATGCTTGATGTGATTATAGTGTGACTCACAGAGGGTGGCTGGCTTATGCGTGAAGAGATATATGACAGAGCAGTTCACAGATGCATGTTAATGCCAGGACCCAAAGGAGACAATAGGCCCGGTTGAAAATGCTTCAGTTTAGTACAATTTGCTGCAGCTTGGTTTTGTCACATCTATAAATATTTGATGTTTCTCTCCTAAACCGAAACCAACCCACAGCTGAAGTGACTTTGCACTACACAAGTGATGTTATTTGGTGGTGTGAGTAATAAATGAGCATGTTTTATAAGAGGCAAGGATTTGCCCAGCACACTCTCACACTGTCAGCTGGTTGAGTTGCATATTTGTGATACAGTCCTTAAGGAAAAGCATTAAGCAGAACTTTCTAGTGCTAATCTGGTAATTGAAAATTTTGTTGCAATCTTCTGCATCAGCCAAAACATATAAGCAATCATCTACAGGCAGGCAAAAACTGGACAGCTCTCTTTCCTGTTCTAGTACTGTTTTGCTGCGTAGGAGGGAGAGGAATCATGAAGGTTACCAACTCAATGAGCAGGAGCAATGGATAAAGAGAGCGAGAGAAAGAAAGAGGGAGAGAGAAATAGAAAGATAAATTTAGAATACAAGCTCATCTCTGCATGAGGTAATTCGGTTTCCCACAGTTGCCTCTTTCAGATGCTGGTGAACTGTGCATTATACAGTCAAGCATTATTTTACGATTTGCAGTGCTTGTTTTTCCAGCACTGCAAGTCTTTGACACACAGTGCCATCTTTATTGAGAGCACACAAAACTTTTTGCACTCTTGCGCTCTTGCAATGTTACTATTTTCTCAGGTAAAATCACACTTTGTTTTGTTGCTGCATAATGCACGGAGTATTGGACACATGAATAAGCTTGCTGTAATTTAAACTGTATGATTCACAGAAGGAGGCTTCTTCATTGGTTTAGGAATTTAATCAAACACTGTTTGTCACTAATTTGCTATCTGTTTTTATTGTCTTCTCTTATTTGCTTTCACAACACACATAAAGAGGTTTCAAGTGAATGGCAGTCAGCCTACTACTTTAAACATGACTGCTTGAAGTCAAAAAAAGGGCTTTTTTTAAGGCTTGATATCCTTTTAAAACAAAGTGCTTCTTGGTAGCCGAGTTCTCAGAGAAAGACAACCCATGCATTCATTTGAAGCCATTGTGTGGAAGTATTGATGTTATCTCTATCACTGACGTGGGATATCTCACACGCTTTCTCTCGCCTTTCTCCTACTCATTCAAAGCTTCTCAAGTGGGCTTAAATCCACCAAGAGTTCAAAAGCAAGCATCAGTTCCACACCATTTTTCCTATACTTACCACTGTGATATTGAGATAAGAGAGAAAAACAGGTTCTATGTCATAACTGAATAAAAATATAGCTCACAAAGTTAGAAGTTGTAAAAAAAATACTCTGAAGAGACTAGACAGTACTCCAGGAAAGTCTTGAGACACGCGAGTTCCTTTATATTTTTCTTCCAAGGAGCCACTCTTTCTTGTGACTTTTTAAAATTGGTCTCAAGGAACAGTTCCCTGGATTTCTGATGGCTTGTATCTTGCCACTTTCCAATTTTTTAATTTTATTTTCATAAGTGACCTAACAATGACCCGTGATTCATTCAGTGCAGTGCGCCGTTAAATATTTTGAGTAAATGAATGACAAAAGAAAAGGTGACAGGCCTAACTAAAAAAGATCTATTGCAGATGAACAGTATCTAAAGTCATGAACTTCAGAAATAAGAACAAATAATCAGCAAACACCTGACATAGATGCATCTGGCCCCTCAGTTGATCCATCTACTGCTTACTGAAGCCTCATGGAAAATGGTGGCTGTGAACAAGCCATTCGTAAGGAAGGAAAACGTATGCCAGATTACACAAGATCAGTGGTTAAAATCAGTGGCAACAGATCTTATACAGTGATTTGAACCTAAAAACCTTGGTTCAAATATTAGTATGTACAGTGGAGGTCAAGGAGTGTTTACACCCATCTGTAAAACATTGTGGAGGCTCTGTCATGGTTTGGGCTTGCATTACAACAGTGCTGTTGGGGATCTTGTTAAAAATTGTGAATCCAGAAAAGTACATTTTTTTCCACCATGCAGTACTACCTGGAAAGCATCTGATTGGGAACGCCTTCATCAAAGTAAAGAAACCTCTCAGATAATCTGCCTGTTTTGTTAAAAATCTTAAGCATCTCAAGGTTTGCGGCATTGCTCTTATTTCCACTATCAGGATAAGCTTGCAAAGTGGTTACACTTTTCTAAGGCTTCTCTCCCACACATACAGTAAGTCTAAGTTCTGTTCGTGTATCACTGCAGTATTAATGTAGAAGCAATGTCTGACAATGACGCTAAAAGGTTACTGTTAATTAATCCAGCAGTGTATGCTCCATTGGTTTGTACAATGGTGTTTAAAACAAGGCCTTGAGTGATAGAATTGGCTCACAGGGCATTAGGAACAAAAATGCTCCAGAAGTTTCCAACATGAAGCAATCCTTTGAATTTTCTTTTATGGTTTCTCTTCTATGGTTTGGAAAAACTAGTGCAGTGCTCACTATCACAGGCATTTTGGCATCATTAGATGTACGGTCACAGTCACAGTCTGGTAATTTATGAACTATGTGATCAGAACTGGTGACATCTTTATCAGGTCCCAGTCCCTCTAATGATGTTGCTTAGCAACAGGGAGATGACCCCAAAAATGAGACAACCACTCAAGCGTGAAACAGACAGAAATGGAGATCCCTTGGTTTATTATAGCGACATATGAACAGTACTGCTGTCGCAGGTCGATTCCCCCTGACCCCTCCCCTTTTGAGCCTTAACGTTGAGTTCTCCAACAGGAAGTAGCTAGACATAGTTTGTTCATCTTAGCTTTACTGTTTAGAATTATACAGAATTAGAATTTCATCGACATAATGTGAGCTATGAGCAAAAACAGTAGCCCACCATAAAAAAAAAAAATTCACCCAATTATTCTGAAAGATTTTCTGCATTAGAAAACTTTGTCAGCCAGGTGCTGGCTATCGCTTCATATTTGCCTTACCACACAATCTTATCAGCATGAATTTTTTGGATTCTTAGTGTTGTACTAATGCTTTATTAACTTTAACACTAACTAGTTCCTTCAGTATGTTTGGTTCTTCCTGGTTGTCTGTTCTTCTTAGCAGGTAAATTTGAGGGAGCTCAATCTGCAGCCACACTCTACAGCCATAGAAATCCTCATCAAAGGCTGCCATTGACATCAAAGGGTAGACCTCTGTCTACTGGCTGGAAAAGGCAAAGGTTTCTCTGTTTCACTCTGTGCCTCCATCTGTCTGTATCATTCAAAACTCGGGAAAAAGATCATTCCTCAACTCGCAGTGCTATCGATTTTCTCTTTTTATACATCTTTAAAAGTTTTTGTGTTGACTTAACGGTGGAGTGTGTGGTGATGATGCTGTCCTTAACACAAGGGTTGCAGCATATTTGTGTTCTAAGAACAACATAGCTGCTTTATGAAGTTCAGAAAACTTTTTTATGTGGATTTGCAACTACTTGAACCACAGACTGTATAACTGACTTGCAGCAGACAAATTTTCATCATGAACAAACAGCAGACTGAATTACGTCACCGCGTAAATTGCAATTGGTTCCTTTCCTCCATCTGAAGCTGCATTACATAACGTTTTCTAACACGTTCACTGCTGGATTCAAGAGGATTTCAGCTTCTGTTCTGACTAACACTGCAGGGAAAGATTCCCAGGAAACCCAGCAGACCACGTGCACAGCTGTGTGTGCAAAAGTGCCTTCTGCTGATGTGTGTAGCACACGCAAGCGAAGGAGTTAAATTGCAGCCTTTCACGAAAGACAGAGACAAAGAGGGAGAGAAAAGATATAAGTGACACGAACCCGTCTTTTACCAGTGGGAGCTTCAAGGGAATGAAACGAGGGGAGTCATTACAGTATCATGTAAGAGGAGATTTGAATGCTTAATAAGATATAATTGCAGCAGGGAGACATAGTTGCTAAAAATGGGACAATGGGGTTTAGGAGCTTGTCTTTTAGTCTCTGGATGGGTTCTGAAAGAAAGAAACGTCTCAAATCAGCACGGGCATAAAGTATTTGCTCGCCTTACTCGGCTCTGTCAGTTTGTCCGTGTTTGTTCTCGGTGGGAGATGTTTGACAGGGTCAGCTTGTTTGCAAAACAAAACATGATGGACAGAAAAAGAATATGGAAAAAACTCAAACAACTGCAGAAGTCATCCCCGCCTGCTGTCTCTCAGGGACTGTGATTCTTTCCCTCATGCAGGATGCTTTATTCTGACTACTGAGATGTTAATGGCCAACGTGCTTTCTTCTTCATTCAATACATGCATAATTTAACAGAAGGGGGAGCGTTTTAGCTAGGCGTCTTAAGCAGACGAACAATAGTTAGTGTCTTGAAGTGGTGCCATTCATCTTTATCTTTAGAAATGTACCTGTCTTTGATTTCCTTTTGGCAGAAATAGCATGTGCAACTTGGCAAAATAATAAAAGAACATTTTGTGTGTTGTTTTGTTTGCATGTGTCATTGTTGGCACGAGGTTGTCATGACTGTGCAGTCTTGTCTGTCTCCTCTTTCTCTCTCTCTTTCTCGCAAACACACACACACACACACACACACACACACGCACACACACACACACGCTCATCCCCATGCACCTGCCTTGGGTATCTATTTCAATGCACCACTGAATGGATGCATTATATTCATCATCGTACATTATTCAGATTTGAATCAGGGTCTGTCAGCTTGCTGGCAATTCAACTTCCACATTTAATAGCTTGGACAAGAATAGCCTTGACAGCACATTGCTGTGATTCACTGAATTTCTATGGCACGCTGGCCACTGAATGTAACACCATGTTTCATTTTCCTAACTGGTTGTACTCTTTGAAATGTCATTACCCCTGTGACTTCTGCAGTGTTTTCTCTGTTGGTAGTTAATAGCTGCGGTGCCTTTCTTAATCAGTCTGCTGGCTGTTGTGCATGCAAATTCAATCGTAGTCACAGAAAACACAAAGCTGACTCAGGGAAACTGTTTAAGTCCTGAAGGTTCTAGCAGCCACAGTAATGTTAATCCATTTTTTGAAATTCAGGTGTGCGGTAGGGGCTGGGGATGTGTGGTGGAAACAAAGTTGCTCTAATCTTCCCACATTTGTTTTCCTTGCCTCAAGCTTAAATGCAAGACGAGATTGTTCTGCACTCATAATTGCTGGTTGCTAAAGTTCCCTTCTCATGATTTGATGCACAGCTAATCCAGTTTTCAGGTAGCATGTGTACGAGGCGCAGTCGTTTCACCCAGAGCCACTTGAGTTAAATGTGTCATTTTATCACACATCAGCTGATAGAGTGCAGAGTCACTCCACATCAAGGTACTTTTAAATCCTCAGTCGCAACATCATGTGCGAAATGCCTACACATTCATAGACTCCCATACACTTGTTTGTACATGTGCAGATTATCTAAAAGGAACATGTTGTTCTTTCGGCCATATTATGTTTATTCCCACAAGAACACACAGAAAACAGATGACATTCAAGGAATGAAAAAAATGACCTCACTTGAATGATAAATATACTAAGGTGCCAAAATGTCATAGTGAAAATCATTTTTAAAAAAAGGCATCAAATTAAATAAAAGAAATTACCCAAAAAATGGGGGGTTTTCTTTTGGTGATTTTAAAATTGCACATCATGTGACAGTATACTGTAGAATGAATGTAGAATTAATTAATGTATAATTTGGCTGACTAAAAAATACCCTGTTTTTCCTGTTACCTCATCCATGCAAGCTCAAGTGACCTTCAAGGACAAGTCTAAAGTGATATTGTAGGAAATGGCTCTCATAGTTTAAAGTTTAAAGGACCATAAAGTATATAATGTGAAACATCTAGGGCTTGTGTGATGGTGGTGAATTTGCAGACTGAATGTGTGTGCTCACTAAAAAAGTGCCAGATTATAGGGCAAAAGCTGAGGGTGACCTTCAAAGGGGGGGGGAAAAAGGACAGCAATAAGTTAGCCAGATGCTAAAGTCACGAAATAAGACATCCTGTTTATATCTTTAGTATATTTAGCTTTAATGCAGCTGAAAATATCAAGGTTGATTATCTGTAAGCTTTTAAAACAAACAAAAAAAAAAAACATAAAAAGGATACATGAAATATTACATTTTGCTTGAGGAGCATTTGAAATTGTCATATATAAAAATCAAGAGCATTTCAAATAGGATTTGAGCTTGAACATTACATATAAGTGTTGAAAGCTATATCTGGATGTTAGTTTTAACTAGAACTGACATGCATTAGCCAGTGGCGGTGGCTAGGTGGGAGGGTAGGGTAGGTCAGTGTGGAGTCCCCTTTATAAAGAAATTGTGCTTTATGTACCAGGGGCTTGAAATGAAAGCTTCATTTGCTGCAGTGGGCAGGTGAATTAAATCTTTAACCAACCATACCGTAGCACATTTATGCAGTTTTGCCAGCATTTGCCTTGTTGTTATTCTTAGTTTAAAAACCTGAAAATGAGTAGAAAATGAGGTACTAGCTGGTTTGTTTTGGGTCAAGGCTCCCAGTGTGTCGAGGACAGAATTAGACATCTATAACGAGAGACAGCACAGACGTGAGGAAAAGTGTGATCAAAGAAAATAACACTGGATTGTGGTTGCCGGCACACATTGCCTTCATAATGTTCTTATTTGTTTGTGCATACTTGAAGACTCTTTCCTTCTAGGTGAGTGAGATTTCTGACGCAGAAGAACAACAGTGACAGAGAAAGGATAATAATCTCCTATATTAAATCAAAAAATTGCAGATAACAAGGTTCCATTACCACACAGAAGCTGCTGTCAGACACACGAGCTGAGTTATGAGATTATGCTTTAACGAAGCTGAATTAACACACTCTAAAATGAGAATACTGGATTCATAATAAGCCCATGGTAAGCTGTCATGGCTACCAGTTTCCGCTCAAGTTTACATTATACAACTTGAACTGTCAGAGTTATAGCAGTAAGTGGTCATTATTGTATATAAAAACACAATCTGAACCCCCCCACCTGTAAGTGTAGATATAGATACTGTACATGTGTTTCTCTGTATGTGGACTATTTGTCTACAAAACCAATCTATACTATAGATTGACACTCTAGTAGAGGAATATTGCATGAGTTGGTGGCTGGAGATATGTCTTTTATCTCTGAGTGCTGCAATGGACCAAGCCGGCCATTGACCAAATGAAACCATATAATGTCATATGTCTTTATCCAAAGTTTTCTGGGCTTTTAGCTGTCAAACCCATCAGTCAGACAGTCTGTCAGCAAGTGGGAGCTCCTCTAAAGCAGCGGCTGAGCCATTGGTCTCCCCTCTGTCACCCCCTGAAACCCTCTCTTCAATCTCCTCATCTTGGCTCAGTGGATCCTGCTGTGACAGTCGATTTAGGGGGTCAAACGTATGCATTTTGGGTTCAGGGCTGAGGAGGGAAAGCTGTGGCAATAACGGCTCCTCGCGAAGTTTAGCCGCCATCTCCTTGGCGCTGCAGGTGGGTGTGTTGGTCTCATAGACATCGTGGAAGTTATTGTAATCTACCTCGTAGAAGCCCTTCTCTAAGGATAGCACTGGAGTGAAGCGGTAACCCCACAGGACCTCAGTGTCCAGGTACGAACTTCTTGCCTGACACGTCATCCCTGCCAAAAGGTAAAGACAGGTGTATGTACACACACAAACATTCACACAAAATCAAAGAGCACACACGACAGTCCGAGGGGTCCATACATGAGAAACCAGAGAGCCAAACACACACAACCAGAGTGGATAGGTAAGCACACAATGACATAGAAAGAGGCATAGGGAGAAAGAGCATCAGTTAATTATTCATGGTTACAAAAGAACAGCAAAGACGTACATACTGTTTTCTCTACACTCCTATCATCAGTCTCCAATCATATAACTAGAGTATTTTTTTAAACACTGAAGTATTTGGCTAGTTTGTTGAGTTTACACATAAAAAAGACTGTATATATTCCATTAGTTGTGTTTTAATAGTAAGCAAATCTGAATAAAAATAGTACACGTCACATGCCAATATTGTGTGTGCACATGCTTTGATAGTCAAAAGGCAAAACAACTACACATTGATTCATTTAAATGCTAAAGGCACATGTTAATTGTATGTTTGTAGCTTTTGCTCAGTAAAGTATTAAAGTATGGTTTAACACTGTGGCTAAACACAGGTGTGTTACTCAAATAGCAGCAATAACAGCTTGGTGTAAGTATAAGACTTGGGAGGCAGCATTCACAATATATTTTTTAACAGCATTTCTGCTTGCAAAAGTGTAACTGGTAACACTAACAATATATAAATAACGTCCTCATTTTATGTTTGACAGCATTTTAGTAGGTAAAGGTGAATGGCTTGGACATGAATTGAGCTGTGGTTTGGGGAAGGCCTCGAAGGGGACTGAAGAGGAAGAATTGAAAAGGGGAGGGACGGTAGGGCACGTAAACAAGATTGAACAGCTTGTAGGACTGGGGGAACCTATATAGATGAGAACCAGAAGGAGCAGTATGGAGGCGTGGTCCGGCTCGTGAAATTCCGATACTTAATCTCCAACTAAATAGCATTCCTTTTTGATGAGCTACATCCATGGTCTTGTTATTATACATGGTGGATGTGTGGCACAGCTACTGGAGCAGTGCAACTGTAAAAGTCCCTTTGCATGATTTCTTTTATGACAAGTGCAAATGTCCACTCATGTTTACATATCATTTGTAGGGCTGAGAAAACTGGCTAACCTAAGTCGAACTCTTGCTATCGTTGTCATTAGTTATAACTGTGTTTTTCTTCCAGTGTAGGTAGCTGGTGTGAAATAGCCTTAAAAATGTGAGCTGCAGAAAGTTAGTGGTGCAGTTAATACGTTCTTGTTAATAAATTAAATATGACCTAAAGCTAAATAGCAGCTAGCATCAGAAACCACTGCATTTTTTTATTGAGGAAAAAATAATAAAACAGTATTTCACCATACCTCCTCATTGATAACTTTAAAGCAATTTTAAAATGGAGCATTTCAATATTTAATCATATAAAGTTGGGCTCAGAGGCTTACATTATTCATCATGGGCATAAATGTCTTGCTAATCTTGGGCTTTTATTGATTTCTTTGAACTGTTCTTTTTCCTGGGTGGAATTTGAACAGCATACATCTTTAATGACTTTACAATACAAACATTAAGTGCACAAGTGTGAATTTTCTCTAATCCACACAGGGACAAAATTCTTCCTACAGGGAACTAAACTAATATTTGGCTAAATGTCCAAATATTGTTGCACTGGACATGAGCTTTTTGCATATTTCTGGCTGGATCTTTTAAGCCAAATTCTTTGCAGAATTATTAGAGATTACTTAATTCTTTAGTTTTCCTGGTACGTACCTGGCTTTTAAGCAAAGTCTACATATGTTTATGTGGTTGAGGTCAGGGCTTTAGAAAAATAAATTGAGTGTGGACAGTGACACTGATGTTCTAGTAGTTTCCAGTTCATGGCAAGCTTGAGACTTAATGGTTCCTGGGTTTATTATGAACATCCTAACCATTTCTCTGTGACAGTTTGGCTCTTCTTTTACGTCTTGGCAAAGGGGTGCCATACCCAAATAACTTATATTTACATAGATTTGTTTGAAATACTGCTCTTGGAATCTGCAGTTGTTTACTCAATATGCCTAAGGCTTATCAAGTTAAAAGGCATTATATAACCTTCAAGTGTTTGTATAGATTTGGGTCTGTATAGATGTGCTTTTGTCCTTGCATGGAACAAAGAATTCCAAATTGTATGGAAACCTGTCCACGCAATTTGTTTTTCAATAAAGATGTGTGCTGTACAATCATTCCACCCAGGAACAAAGAACAGTTCAAAGAAATCATTAAAACCCCAAATTACCATGGCATTCGTGCCCACAGTGAGTGCATATAAACTTCTGACAGCAAAGTAAGTTTTCCCACTTCTCAGTATTCTGTCTGTTTTTATATCAGCAGCTTTGAAAAGTCTGCGTCAATTAGCTAATAAGACTTACAGCTTTTAAAATAGCCACAAAATAATCACTGCCACAACTTTCCAAGCTGGAGCAATCATTCACACGCTCGATATGTAGCTGTATATCACTTTTAACTGCAAACATCTGACTTTCCATCGATAACCTTTGAAATAAATAATCTGTATCTATGTAACATCCCCAAAAACATCAAGCATGGGATGAAACTGATATGGTATCTAGTGTGAGAGGAGAGGCTTTTGCACATTTTCTTCAGCTTTCCCTCTGGATATGAGTGGCCTACTTTCCACATTTAACTTGTGAAATATAACATCTTTCAGTTCCTAATGACAAGAGATTCTATAGTGTATTTTAAGGTTGTTGAAATAGTATTTGATGTGTTTGTTTTAAAGCCCTAGTTTAGTAGTCTAAATCCATTAAGCTGTGCAATGAAGATCCTTAGTACCTTCTCCTGTTGGCATGTAGTGGTGCACAGGCTTTGTCTTTAGCAACCTTGTTTATTAGCCATTTTAATAAACAAAGACCCTCCTGATAGCCATGTGTAGATTGTTATTGTAAATTTCATTGTGATACATTATAAATATACAGTAAAAAAAACAACTGATGTTTCTTTTAGGATAATTTGGTCACTTCTGCAGAAGCAGTATCTGGAGATTTCTACAGCTTGTAAAGAGGACTCAGATTTGTTTCATCCATACAGTGAGTGCAACGAGTACATTTCCTCCAAAACAATGCCACACAAATGTAGTAATCAGGGTGAATTTAAAAAAAGGATTTTCCAAATGGAAACCATATATTTCATTGGTTTCCATTTGGAGGTGCAACTTTAAGTCTCATGGTATCATGCCTGCTGGAAAATGGAACAGATTCTTTTCCAAAGGAAAAAGGCTACCATGGAAAACTGCCGTCATGGAAAAAGATCATGACCTGTGAGCATACCATGACTTGAAATCCAGGTGGAAATGATTTGTTGAACTTGACATATCCTTACAGTAAGTGACAGTGATAGAGCCTAGAACATCATTGACACATAATATGTTAGTCTCTTCTAGGTGATTTTGTTTACTACCAATGTGTCCATCGTGCAAATAGTTGTAGTAATCTTGCTAACGGATAAACCATATAAACAGTATCATCAAAAAAGTTAAATTGCAAAGGTCAAGTTGAAGGTTGTAACTTGACCATGGGTCTTGTCTCTTTTGTTTTCTGCCCTCAAGGGTTCCTGTCAGTACACACATGTCCTCTGATGAACAAAGATGCTGAGGGCTTATCTTGTGACTTTCTTTCTGCTTTTTGTTTGTGGGCCGAGGCAAAAACCTCGCAACAATCGACCATCCTTCTTCAATCTGAAAATCTGCTATTAAACATGCTCTAATGAACTTAACTGCTGATACATAGGCTGCAGGCTTTGTATTGTAAATCAAGAATCAGCCTCTATCAAAGAATCACAAATGATGACCAAACAAACAAATAAATAAACATAAACAATGAAAACGAACCAACTAACTAAATAAAAAAATAAATAAGTAATGACTCCTGAAATTTCATTCTAAGCTTAGTTATTGTTTGTATTAAACTTTAATGGCCCCATCTCAGTGTTTGAAAAGATTGTTTGCTTTATATTAATTCTGACAGTCATATTGACTTTTTTTCTTTTCTTTTGTCTCTCTTTTCACCATTTGAAATTATATTTGTGGGTCCTGCTGCAGATATCGGTTTTATGAATTTTCTTACAAAGTATAAAACAAAAAACAGCAGTGCAGACACCGTTGTTTTCACAAGCAACAATGATGATGATGCAATATTCTTTCTGCATTCTGAGAACTGGCATAAAAGAGGGTTTATTTTATATATAAATATTGTCAAGGACACAGGGGACAAACACACTATGTTCAGTTCAGTTTAGAAACACTTCTCATAATGACAGCAAAGTTTGTTGTTAGCAACATAGTGTATATGACTGGGCCTCCATCACAGCAAGTACTAAATAGAATGAAGCATGGTCACGTACAGTTTTAGTTTCCTAATATAAAACATCAAAACTGCATCTGCTGTATGTTGCTGACAACAAACCTCTAGTGGCTTTATTGTTTTAAAGTACCGCAGTGAGTGTTTTGTGAGTGAAGATGCTGTATGACTTTATCTCTTACATAGCTGTGGAGGAGTTTTGACCCACTCTTCTTTATAAAGGTGTATCAGTTCATCAAGGTTTGTGGGCCTGCATTTATGCTCAGCTTTCTTAAGTTCCTGCCACAGGATTTCAGTCAGGTTTAGGTCTTTTCTTTTTCAGCCATTCTGTTTGATTCTGTCTACTTGGGTTCATTGTCCTGTTGCATCACTCAGTTTGGGGCAAGCTTTCACTCTAGGACAGACTGACTCACATTTACCTCTAAAATACTTCAGTATGCAGTACAGTTCATGGTCTACTCAATGACTGCAAGGTGCTCAGGGACTATGAATGCAAAACAAGCCCATATCATTAGCCCTACACCACCATGCATTACAGCTGGTATAAGGTGTACGTGTGGATATGTTGTGTTTGGTTTTTACCAACATGGTGCTATGCATTATATCCAAACAACTTGCTCTTCTTTTTTCAGTTTCTTTGAGCCTTGCACAATCTGACCTTGTAATTAATTTATTGGGATATCTACTCTTGGGAAGATTGGCAGCTGTCTTGAATGCTTTCCACTTGTGAATGATCTTTCTCACAGGAGATGATCGACTTTATGCCAAATTGACTAGATTTAGGATCATTGCTGTATTGTCGCAGGGCCATTACCTTACAATCTGAATTGCCTTGAGGCCACTGTTGTTTTAATTTGGTGCTATATAAGGAAAATCTAACTCAATTGAATGTATTTCCTCCAAACATTGTTTTAAACTGAGTGTTTCAGACCTGACAAATACCTAAAGCTCTACCTTTTAGGTACACACTTGCTGATGATCACTTTATCAAGTGCATTTAATTAGGAGCATCTAGCTGCTACTTATTCTCTGAGTTTATATGGAAACATCAAGGGTGTACCTTTTATATTAAAGTGTTTCAGAATTTTGGCCATTGTTTTGTTTGAATAAACTGTGTAATATATATTTCCTGCTTTGCAGTTCATCTAAGGCACTTTTATTATTTCTTATCATATCCCAATATGTAAAACTTTAGAATTTAAAGAGGGTGTACTTTCTTTTTACCGTGACCGTACATCTTAAATTTAGAGTCTGACTCAAAGTCACAGCCAGAGTGCAGCCAATGAGGAAATTACAAGCAAGGCACACTTTACTAAATTGAGTGCATAAAACGTAGTGCATGCACATGTAATACAATTTGCTCCCATGTTTTTAATAAATGTTGCCCCACATTTCCATAATTCTTGGCCACAGGATTCATTCCAGTGTTTTGATTCTCATTAAAGAAGCCACCCTCCAAAATGGATTATTGAATTGCACTGGACTGTGATGTAATTGAGAAGAGACTTTCCTCAAAAGTGCAACTTTGTAAAGGGATATTTTCCCAAAATCAGTCAAGACATCAACAGCGTCCTGTTTGTTACACCACAACATTTTGTAAAAGAAAAAGGAAAAAAAAGAAAAAAAGAAAGACGAATTTTACATCATTATTATTGTTATTAAGATAACTAAAACCTCCACTGCAAAGGAGGGTCAGCAAATTGCTGTTTGCAATCATTGAATGACTTCTCTCTCATGCTGTGTTGCAGCATAAAAGCTCAAACCAAGGCACCAGTATTCTCATGTCGGGTATGGCTATTTTGAGAAAGATAGATGGATATTTGTTAATTGAGTTAATACAATATGGATTGCATGTTTGAGTCTGCATGCCAATTAATGAAAGAAGACTGAATCATTTATTTGCACTTTGCACACAGTCTCTGTGTGCTCTTCTCATAGCTGACTGCACGGCAATGTTATTTGCCTACATATGGCGTACTTTCATAAAAACTTGATTGTACCTCATTGTCCCCCCTTTACAACAGGGCAGAGGTGTTTGTGCTGTTGACCAGGGAAGTTTGGATCTCTGCTCTTTCCAGCAAAATAGCTGGTGCGATGACCTCATTTTATATGGGAGAAAGACTATCCTGTTGTGCTGGACTTCTCCATAAGCACTTATCACTTATATAGCATTTAACAGGCTCGTTAGTATCTACATCTATGGATATGTAGGAAAGTTTTTCAATCAAATCACAACATTACCACTTTGGAATTTTCAAATAGGTGTCATAAAACTTTTTAAAAAAGGTTTTATTATTTTTATTAAATAGTATTATTAAAAAAGTATTAATAAGTACTAATAAGTACTACTACTACTACTACTACTACTACTACTACTACTACTACTACTAATAATAATAATAACAATAATAATAATAATAAGTATTAATAAGTAATTCCCATTAAGACTTTATAGAAAAGGGAGTGAGGGAAGCAGGGGTGGCCTATTTTTTTGTTTGTTTTTATTAAAGTAAAACCATTCCTTGCTTTCAATTAAATATGAAATTGATAGCTTTTGTTGCATCAGCTAAAGTGATCCAAAGTCTTGTGTAAGAATCTCATTCAGTTTAAACTTTATTTTAAACTCCAATTTAAATTTGGAATAAAAAGTGTGAACATGATTGCATAATTTTACTCATCTTATACTCATTAGACTCGGTTATTGTATCGTGACATTTTCCCACGATTTTAAGTTGACTAACTGTGAAGTGTATCATAAGCTGCTTTTATTTCAGAGAGCCGCTTTGTTATTGCAATTACACTTGAAAAGCAAAATTTGGTTTAATATGTCATGTTTGTGTTTTGCTTTTTTTTTAAAAAACAAAACAAAAAACAAACAAATAATGTGGAAGCACCTCTTGTAAGTGATTTCCAGAGCCTGACTCACCATTATGCTGCACACCACAGGCTACACAGCTAACAAGTAATGGCTGCGAGAGCATGAAGCCAGTTTCACCACCCACGTATGTATCGCTTCCAAAATATACGTGACGACATCCACGTGAGGTCGTACGCAGGATATTTTGTTTATTAATGACTTTTTATTAACGACACGTAAAGCCTGGGCCTGAGGTAGCTTTCTGTCTGTCACTGTGTTCTTTCTCACGCACAGAATGAAAGTCTCACATACAAAAAAGGAAGTGGGGGAGGGCTGGTGGATGGTCAGATTAGTTTGTTGCCTAGCGGTCAAGGACAGTGACGACATAACCCCTGCATGATGCCATGGTCTCTGCCGGTGAAGCGAAAGGTGATTTAATGCCTGAGTCAAGTATCAAGCAGTGTGAGCAGGAAGTGGGATGACTGCTGGTGCTTTGCAGGAAAAAGGAAATAAATAAATAAATAAGATGAAATAGAGCAGAAATATTCACACGAATGCAAAGCTGTGTCTGGTCATATTAGGTCATTTGATGGTTTGTTAGAATTTTCAAAAAGCCAACTGTGGCATCATCAGACCGCTAATCACTGTGTGTCTCCTTAACTCATGTGAAGTATGATGCAATCCAATAAAGTAAATTAGTAGCATGTATAATTAAATTAATTTAAAATGAGTATATTGTAATAAGTCCTTCAACAAAGGCCATTAAAAAATGCAGGTTAGGCATATAAACAATACTTGATTTAACCACAGGAACAAGTTAGATTGACAAATGACTTGTGTTGAACTTTTAGCCTTGACTGCAGTTTTAAGCTGGGAAATACTTTCTGGAACTTTACAGATACACCTGGTCATCTCTGCGCCATTAATGTAACCAGTCTGCAGCACTTTTCAGGACTGCTTGGTTTTTACCAAAAACACACGCCAACATTGCAGGTAGGTACGCTTCATTGAATTGAAAATAAACAGTATCAAAGGCAAAACTTTGAAGTAGCAACAGTAGAGATGCCGGTACAGATAAACATTTGTAAAGAGGTTTTAGAGTTTATTTGTCTGCCTCGGTTGAAGGAAGAAATATTTAGTTTTGCAGTTATAGATTAAATAAAAGAACAGTCAACAACTGTTGTGGAATTAAGAAAATATACATTTCAAACAATTTATTGACTCTAAACTGACCCATATGGAATAGGAAAGATATAAAAAAAATGTCTTCTATTTTTTAATGCATTATTATTAGGTTTTAATTAGTATCTCTGTCTTTCCATCAATTACACCATTTCCAGTCAGCAGCGCTTACTGGCAGGCTCACCTTTCCTCTTTCGCCTCTCCATCCATTAATCCATCCTAGCTCACAGCTTGCAACATTTCCTCATCTCTTTTTTTATTGACTTATCCTCATTTGTATGCCCTCCCATACTTCCTTTACCCCTTCCTGATAATCTTACCCCCTTCATACCTGTGGCCTCCACCATTCCCTCAAGAATAACCACAATCTCGAACTCCTCCTTTTCCATTTGCGCCAGGGACATTTCCCAGAAGGGGCTCTTCTCATTTATTTCATGAGAGATGATGAGTGGTGAGACCAAGAACAGCCGGTCATCCCCTGTGTCAAAGCCAATGTTGATGTCAGTCTGGTTGAGCGGGATGAACTCCCCCTCTTTGGTCTGCTGTGAGCGGATCAGCTTTGCTCGAATCGATGCCTCCACAATGTGAGAGTTCCTCAGGTCGCCCACCCGAAACATCAGGCACATCTTGTTATCTCGCACCGATATGACAGCGTTGTGTGAGAACATGAGGGTCTCAGCACGGTTCTTTGGCTGTGAAATCTTAACAAACATGCAGCCCACCATCATGGCATTGACAATGGAACCCAAGATGGCCTGCACCAAAAGTAGTATAATACCTTCAGGGCATTTTTCGGTAATTACACGATAACCATACCCAATGGTGGTCTCCGTTTCAATGGAGAAGAGGAAGGCTGAGACAAAACTATTAAGGTTCTCCACACAGGGGGTCCAGCCCTCCTCGTCACCATGCACTAGATCCCCACGGATGAGTGCGATCAGCCACCAAAGAAACCCAAAGAAGAGCCAGTTGACTACATAGACCAGTGTGAAAATAAAGAAACTAAGACGCCAGCGTAGGTCCACCAGCGTAGTGAACAAGTCACTGAGGTAACGGTAGGTCTCTTGCACGTTTCCATGATGAACGTTGCATTTACCATCCTTTTGCACGTAGCGCTGACGTGGCTTCTTCACTGGGTCGGCTATCAGGTGGGTTCGCTCTGTAGAGATCTGAGGCTCCCTCAAATGTTTGGGAAGCTTCTTCACCTATGTGAAAGAAAAAAGACAGAGAGTGCCAAAGTAAGGAAAAGAAAGACGGTCAAAGAAATTAGGCATGAAAAGACAGAATTAGAGGGATATTTTACCCGCATTGATTTGCTCTGAAGAATTTGTTAGGCATAGTGTGCTGGAAGATGTATGTGTTAACTATCACTGCAGTATGGGATTTTCTATCAGGTTTTGCTAAGCCACACTAGAGGTGAGGGAGAGAAGATAAGCGAGGCAAATCAAATTAAGAGCCGTTATAAAGTCACTTTGTAGATGTCTATGTATACACAGAGGGCAAAAAAGAAACAGAGAGTAAGGACACAACAAGAACACAAGGACACTCAAGCCTTTGTCTATGTTGGCCCAGCTCCAGCGAGGCAATCTGGCTCCACAACTGTGCCCTGCCTTCCTCCCTGTCCCTTGTGTTCTTTTGCACTCTATGGAACATTTGCAACCTCGGATAAGAACAGATCTACCACCATCCTTTAAAAGACCCTTTAAAAGACCCTAAAAAAACTGATGTATAACTAAAGAATCACCTTACACTTGTAGGCATTATTATAATATCATATTATAATATCATATTTTGTTGAGTTTATTTATGGTTAGAAAAGGCAATGCTTCACAATGTAGCTATAAATTCAAACATGATTTGGAAAAAAAATGTTTTTTTGGCCTCCCTCTTACACAAATAAATACATAAAAGACCAACATACACCAAAGACAATGTTTTAAGGGACCTTTCAGAAAAGCACAGGGACTCTTTATTGAGACATTGACGCTGTCAGATCTCAGTTGGTAAATGAAATGATTGTGTCAAGACGAGACAACGATTGTGTCTCTTTCTGCTAATCTTACACCTGCAAACCATTTCTCCCCACAGCCACACGTTCATCAACAGGAAAGTTACATCCATCATAGGGATGATCATTATCGTAGTTTAGTTGGAGAACAGCACAGTGTGAGCCACAAACAGTGTCCTTTTTGGTGCCTTTGATTGTAATGCCTGAAAAATAAAACCTGCCGGATTTTTATTTTGATTTTCAAATCGTTTTACTGTGTCAGCTGCTTTTTAACTGCAGCTGTGCTAGGTCACATCTATATACTATTGATTTTCTAGATATAGATTTAATGTAATCAGTTTTTAAGGACTATTTCGAAAAAGAAGAATTGAAAGACTATTCTTATTGATCTGCATTGCAATTAGTGGCTTGATGACCGTGCGTTCACTAAATGTCAATGCGGTTCCTTATTACAGACCATAGTCAGGAAAAATGCATCAAACAGTCATGCAGAATGCAGTCGGCACACTGCTTTTTAAGGTAATGCTTTAAGCGTTTCTTCTCTACTGACAAGATGACTTGACGTATGGCCGTGTTTTCTCGAGTTGTTAAACGCTACTACAGAGGTTTTCAATGAAAGACAGCCAAAACAGGCCTTTTCATTTCCACTCTTTGAGCTGGGTTAATTGAGTGATAGATGAAGACATCACAGCTAGTGCTGCCCAAACTCCAGCCTTTGTAGTCAATACTGTCCCTGGGGGTGATGGCCCTTAAAACAAATTCATTAGCTGTCTCTGTTTGGCACTAGTAAGTACTGGGAGTTTTCTCTCACTGAGCCTCGCCAGACAAGGTTGAGTAAGCTGCATAAGTTTCAATCAGCTTGGGAATTCAGGATGGATAACAACTCCACTAGTTATTTGGGATGGCTGTTTTTTGGTCATTATCTTCACTGCCAGGTAAACTGAATTAAACACTTACCGGTATTTAAACTACTAAAAAAATTACACTTTGGTAGCCTTAATTCATGTCCATAGTACTTATTTTATCTATTCAATAATTCTACAGCATATCTACTTTATAGGGTAGATAAGTTCTTAAGTTCTTAAGCATTTCCATAATGCTTTGTTTTCAATGTCAGATCTTTCCATATTATTCATTCTTATCTTCTCTCTATATATATCTCATCTATTTTTCTACCCCTGCTTTCCCAAAAACGAGGTCTCACCTCCACTCTCTCATATAGTTTCTCTAGTATTTCACAGTTAATCTCTCCCAGTTGTTTAAATATAAAGTAATACAGATTGGGCAAAATACAGTGTGTGTACTGTGCGAATACCTGTGCAGGGGTGACGCCTATCTCCATGTTGTGGTCCATTAGGACTCGGGAATCTCCTGCCATCCTCAGCTGGAGCTAACCTGTCGAAAATGAAAAAGTGCTTCATGGGATTTGTTATACTAAACATATTTCCAGAATGGTCATTTGTTTTTTTAAAATAAACCAATGCGACAAACAATAAAAGGTCATAGCCATGTTACTGAAAGAGTACATACTGCATTGTAGGTACAATCTCAGGCTTTTTACATTTCAACCCCTAGGTATTGCATTACAGATACAGGTATTGCGTGAACACATTGCATTTAGTTGCATCCATTACTGAAGCTGATTTGGTCCGTGTGCAACTGTAGCAAGATTTGGGTGCTTTGGAAAATATGTTGGTCATAACTTTTGCAGACAGGATTTGTAGGCGCAGCCAGTGTTTTAAGGCTGTCTGGTTTATGTTCACAGGATCTCGACTCTGCTTTTTGTGGATTGTTGACCTCCAGCTTACACTGGGGCAGTTTTCCTTAGCACCTCCAGATCTGAGGCAGTGGTTTTAAGCTAAAAAAAATGGTAGGTTCCAGACTGGGAAGGAGTTGTTGCACCAATAAAGTATCTCAGGCCTGGTTCAAAGGAGGGATGAGGGTCCAGCTTGAAATTAAGAGGTGGACTGGTGAGAATGAGAGGTGAGTTGAGTGAGTGTTGATTTGCTGTTTCTTCTTCACTCTTTTTCCCCCCCCCCACTAACTGTGTTTTTACACCATTCTGAATTTAATCATTAGTTATTATTAATCTCTGGCAGGGTCTTTAGCTTGCAACATAAAGTACCTTGAGACAACTGTTGTTGTGATTTGGCGCTATATAAATAAAATCTAATTAAAACTGAATTAAACCACGCCTACAACATATAGGTAGAAAATGAAAGAATAACATCACCCATGAAAGTGCACTCTTTTACAAAATAGACTCAATAAAACAAACTTCAAATGGTTTCTAGGTTCACTCTTGGATCTCAGTAATTCAGGAAGTACTCAGAATAGAGATGGCACATTGAAAGAAGACAATTTGGGCAACAGCACGCTTCCTGGACACTTCTTAAGGCAAGGTGTTTTGAGCACCCAAAACACTTGGCCTGAAGAGGATACACTTAGGAGCTCATGTCTCATCTGGCCTGTGGCTGCATAGAAAGAAGGTGTGTCTCTGCTCAGACTGCTTCTCCAAGACCAGAACTCAGATAAGCAGAAAATGGATGAATGGCTTTGAAATCGCATGAATTTGTCATCATGTCAGGGTTTGCCAGATGGTATATTAAGATGTCACAGAAAGCTATAAGGTTAAAAAAGGTCAAGCCATTGCAGTTGTAATTGTTGCAATATATTTTTTCAAAAGTCTATATAAAGATTTTTTTCATGTAGGCATTTCCAGGGATGTACTTGTGGGGGGAAATTACTGTTATGGCAGCTTGACTTTGCTGCGTAAAAGAAAAAGTAAGCTTATTTTTATATTTAAAATATAAAGGCACAAAATGTCTTTATATTTTACCCCTGTTTAACTGCTTGTTAACCCAAATATCTAACCAACAAATCACAAGACAGCAGCTCAATGTATTTAGGAATGCAGACATGGCCCAGACATTCAGCTAAAGTTCAAACTGTGTCAGAAATGAGGAAGAAAGGTGATTTATGTGAATCTGAACGTGAGACAGCTGCTGACCTGCTAGGATTTTTCCCATTTTTCCTGACCTTTTTGTTTTTATAATGGTCAGTTAAACACAAAATATCCAGTTAGTGGCAGTTCACTGGCATAAAATGTCTTGCTGATATTAGAGGTCAGTGGAGAATGACCAAATGCTGACAGGGAGACAACAACAACTGAAAAACAAAGCAAAAAAACAAACAAACCAAACACTCATTACAATTAAGTTATGGAGAAGAGCGTCTCTGAATGCACAACATGAAGCAGATTGGCTACAGCAGCAGAAGACCACACAGATCCCAATTATGTCATCAAAATTAGAAAATGCGTCTAGTTGTACCAGTTAAGTAATGCAGCCCATCTGAGTATTGTTGCTGATCCTGTTATCCCTTTATGACCACAGTGCACCCATCTTCTGGTGCCACAAAACTCCTGTCACCTCAAACTGGTTTCTTGAATGACATTGAGTTGAGCTTTAATCAGTGAGAACACAGCCATATGTATTTATTAGTATTTAGCTCAAAAAACTGCTGTACGTGATCACCCCCAAGAAGAGCTAGCATCATGGCCGCACGCTGCTAGTTAATGAACACAGCACACTGCCAAACTAGAGCACTGAACGTGCCAAAATGTTTGCTGACAGTGTAGTTTGCATGTTTTACCAATAACTGTACTGGCAATGCACTATCTGCATGTAGCAAGTCAAGCATGAATATTTTTTCACGGTTATGTTTTGGTATACACAGCGCAGGGAACATTTGAGGTCAAGACTGAATCACAAGACAGGATGTGAGCATTTGTTACATAAACCTAACCACACTGAGGATATCAGCTGTGAGGCTGAGCATTTCCATGAATTCAGTTTCTTGTAAACTAGGTTTGACAAAGCAAATCATTTGTGCATCATTTCATGCACAAAATAATGCACACAAATGGAGGATGTGAGGGCAAAAGTCAGCACCTGAACAACCCTGATGTGCTCCTCCCTTAATTTTATTTCCAGTTCAGACTCATGAAGTAAATATTAAATATTTGACTATAACCACCAAACAAGACCTAAGTAAGGGATTAGCTGACCTCATCACGCTGGAGGTGACCCAGTGCCCAATGCTGACCAATTTGCCTGGATGATGAGGCTCAGCTGCACATTTTTATTTTAATGATGTCATTTTCCCAAAGAGCAGGCTCCTCATCGCCATCGTTGCCAGTTCTTGTGACTGTGTGTACCCACTCGCACACACTGCTCTCTCGATAAAAAACGAAACAACAATAACAAAAAACCCCGAACACTGCTTTCACTCTATTTATCATCCTGCCCATTAAATTTAATGATTATTCTCTTAATCAGTTAGTGGCAGAGAAATAAGCACCTTCAACTGTTTCCTTCCCTTTACATTCATTCCAATATAAAATGAGAATACATATTTTCTTTGTGGTTGTTTTTAGCACAACTGAAGCCAGTAGGTGATGTGCTGTGACAGCCTCCGGTGCAGTGTGATGCGGTTTTAAAGAGTTTTTCCTCTGCTGTTGAGTTGTATTACAAAACAGGTATTTTTAAACATCTGTTGTGTGAGGTCCAAAGTGACAGGGAAAGTAGAAAGGGAACACTTTGAACGTCTCCTGAATGATGTGGGATTTAATTACTGCCACTACTATAATTTTAGAGGGAAGTGGTGTGTATGTGGGGTTTCAGATGAAGCCCTAGTTTTGGAAGCAATCTTACTACACCTTTGGAGCCCCAAAAGAGGCAATTAATTTATAGAGCCCCTGGGTGTTATTTGAAAATCAGATACTTTTAATTTGCTCAAAGAACAAGGGATACACGGGGCCTTGAAAGTAACCAAGCAAAGGAACAGTAAATTACCTTTGTGGCTCGTTCTTGACCTTAACAACACCTGACATTTCTTTGCCATCTGTCTTTGATGTTACTTTATTTGATCACTGACAAACGAGGGGAGGGAATACAAAAGCGAGCACAGGGGAAGTGAGAGGACCACGTCACAAACCAGATCCACACAGGAATGTAGTGTTGACAATGTTCGTCCAAAGCAAAGGGCAGAGTGACGTGACAGGCATCTGAGCAGAGAAAACACAGACAGACAGACAGACAGCAGAGGTGCGCACAAAGCTTTCAGCATAACTTGCTGAATACATTGCAGGGGTTGCAAGGTCTCACTTTCTGACTCATTTTTTTAGGTTCTCCCATGAATTAAATATGATTCCCCAGAGATTTGTGAACTCCAGACCCGTGTGCGCTTTCAGAAAGGCTGTAATTGCAGTGTCTGCTCGCAGTTGCAGATTCAACAAGCCCGAATGAGAAGTGTTCGAAATGGATACCAGCTGGGGTGTTTTATCTCAGCGCTTTAAGAGGGTAACAAGCATTTATCTTGTTACCCGAAGAGTGACAGGATGCTTTGGTTGAATTGTGTTTGTGTCCTGATAACAAGAGCACTCATCTATTGTGTTTAAAGCCAAGAGGTACTAGTAAACCAGGCAACTTGCCTCCTAAGGGATATCTACACTACATATATTTCCCTTATTTGCTGACACCGCATGCTATAAACAATTATCCATACAGAGCGCAGCAAAATGTGCTCTGTTCTCCGTCTAACCTGTAGCAAGCACTATAATTTCCCCTCAGGGGCTGACTGGTACTGAATAGAATTTGCTTTGTGATTTAATTTCCTATATTTTCCTGAACTTCAGAAACTTGTATTGTCAGCTTTGTGAAGTAAGAGCGAGCTTGTAACTGAGCTAAGAGAGGTTCACATCAATACTAATCAACAACATGCAAATAAAGCCCTTGAATCAGATCCAATCCTGAATTATAATTCTTACTTGATCAACTGTTTGGTTCAGTAATCCCCCAATTTCTTCTTTATTTCACATTATGTGGAGATTATCGATTGTGCTTTCCTTATTTCCTGTCCGAAAGCTTTGCAATTGTGCTTATTTTGGAAATGCTGACACTCGCCCCAGTCAGGAATAACTTTCAGGATCCAAAATAAAAGATAAAATCTGCAGTATTTTTAATACAAATAAAACAGCATGCATTTTTAGTGACTTCACACTAGACTTTTACCTGACAGTGGTGCTTCATTTCACCATTCCTCATTGACCTTTCTGCTGAGCATGACAGGGTTACAAATGGCAGCAAGATATGCAGCAAACACAGCAGTATCCCTTAGTTCAACAGTAAAAACAGGACTATTGGAGGATCTCATCCATAGATTTTGAGCTCATGGATGAGTGTTTTCTGTTGTTTCATCAACAAAAGAAAGACAAATGGTGCTGATAGTGAGAAAAATAAGTAAAAACACAGGCTGAGGATGAAGAATAAGAAAAACTAGAATAAAAAGAGAAGAAAGGCAGATGTTGCTAATTTTGTGAAGATGTTTTTAGGATTATCTTAAGACATTAAGACGTCAGCTAGATTTAGGTTTACCAGTCCCTGCATGGTAAAGATATCTGCACTGGTAGAGTCTTTCTACAGGAGCACAAGAGCTTTGTATTTGCTTGACTGTCCACGCTTCTCCACTCCTCCCTTCAGTCATGGTTACTGGACCTGTCATGATTATCCAAGGCTAAGACTGGCCCATAAAATAACATGGCTTCATCCCTATCTCTGCTCACTTATGACACTTTGAGGTCGGGCAGGTCAAATGACTAAAAATGTCCCCAGCTAGTTTGTCTCCAGGCTCTGCAAACACACACACGCACACACACGAACTTACCAACTTACCATGTACCATTTTCCCATTATGCCCGATAGTGAGCTGAGTGTATCCAGTTGTGCCCTTCCTTCGAATGACCTTCTCCGGAGTGACACTGCTGCACCAAGACATTCCATTCACACTGGAGAAATAATTTTCCTAATGATTCATCCCACTCTCTCACACACACATCCTTTGCATCACACCTTCCTTGATTGAGTCTTTTCACTACTGTACAGTTTTTACAAAAAATTCACCAAAGCCAAAAATGTCAGTCTTCCACTAAGATGAGCACCTTTACAAAAGAAAAGGTGATGGCCATTTCACATTGCTGCTGAAGTGGGAGTCGATGGGATTAAAACCCAACACCTACTGGAGCCAAATCGCACCCTCTTCAACCATGCTGGCCTGAAGTGTGAGAGACGTGATGGAAACAGAAGTGAGATGTGTGAGGCAGAGAGGTGGATATGCTCCCTAACACCCCCTAACTTCTTCTGTGCAGTCTATAAATTGGACCCACTGATACAAATTCTCTGCATCCAAAATCAGTCTTAGTGTACTTGCTTATTAATCCTCTGCCTCATCTAACTGTAAAGGACAGAACAGGAGGGGAAGATGAGGTGAAGTGAGGCCACAAGCATGGTAGGGGTGGGGCTGCAGCGCCGGGCAGCACATGGAGAATGGTGGAAGAGCCAAAGGTCATGATCTGGATCAGAATTCATAACATGCTTCACTGTGTCCCCGTGCTTGTCCCTTTGAGGATGCTCCTTCTCCATAGTCAGCACATACTAAGTCAGAATGAAATGAGATTAGGGTCTGTCAGTTGCATGTTAAAAAACGAAAAAACAAAACAAACCCAAACCTTATTCCGGTGTGTTGGGTATAGCAGCAGAGTAACAAGGTCTCTGCTCAGTTTTTTGATGATGTGTCCTTCAGCGGAAAGCTCAAACCTCTGTTTCTGACAGCAGATGACATGCTGTGAGTGAGTCCAATCTGCATAAATGTGAAGCAAGTTGGTGTCGAAGCAAAAAAGCAGAGCAATCTTGAAAACATTCTTTCAAAAGATGTCAAATTAAAAAAGAACATGGTGTCACTCCATAGGCCTTAACCGTGCAGCACGTTGCTCTTGCATCTCTGCTAATGAATGGTAAATGTACGGAGACTTTGCAGATCCATCATCTTCCTCTTGGTGATGGATGCTCACATCCCGTGCATAAAACCTGATAAAAATCACTCTGATCCGATAGAACAGATCCGAGGTGTATTTACATTTTCATCCTTTTTGACGTTATTATTGTAATTTTTTTTCGAGTGCTCAAAATTAAGTATGTGCATCAGCAGTATGTGCTCTTCTGTATAAAAAGCTGTATTTATCACAATGCTGATTAATGCGCATTGTTCTTACGAAAAGAGAAAGGAAAAAAACATGGTTACACAATATGGATCGAATTTAGTCAAGCTGTCATTGTGTCTGCAAATGATATTCATGGGCATTTGTTATACTGGCCAAACAAAATAGCAGACTGGTGCATTTCAAACTAAACAGCATCCAATTCTGCCAGCATGTCTGAAGACAGATATTTACAAGTACATGCACCATGTAAATGTCCCACAATGCAATTGCCCTTGTGTGATTTAGCTAACTGGCCTGGCTTGAAATGTTATCCACTGGATATGAGACATCAATGCACATCTCCTACAGACTGCAATGCCTGACAAAGGCAGCCATGTGCATAGTGGAAGCATTCTCCCTTAACATAGTAAATAAAGGATAGTGCAAGCAATAACCTGCTGCTAACAGAAAGGAGCGCGGCCCATCATGAACATGTCCACTTATCCTGGAAATGTGACAATTTTTCACATTTTTTAAAATGTAGCCAGTGACAGAGTACATTTCACAGTCCTGTTGTTAAAGAGGTAGCTTTGCAGCATTAGTTTTTAATCCTCTCACACCACCTGGACAGCATATGTTACTAGAAAGCTCACTGAGGGATGTTCAGAGCAAAGTGTCCTGAAACATCCAACAATTTTTAAAAAATTTCTTGGCAATTACCCACGTACAGAAAAACACTGCATCAAGCTACAAGATCCCTAAAGCTGTTTTTTTCCCATTCATGATGGGTAACCCTAGGTATATGTAGAAGTGTAGACATGCTTTAATGTTTTTTTTATGTTAGTATAGGTGTGCTGGACAAAAAGACAACCATGACACAAAGCAGTGATCCCTGAAGCAGTCATCTCATTACCAAACACAGGGTGAAGGTTTATTTGTGTTGTGTGTAGGCTGGAGCAACAGCAGCAGCAGTCTCATGCACTCTATCAACTTTATGTGTGACGAGACTATAGAGAAAACGCACGCTCTGTGAAGTGGCAGAAGCAGAGAGTGTGCCATGTTATAAATCTGCTACATAAGCATTGTAGGTGCCACTTTAACATACAGTGGACAAGCACAGATTTCCATTGGTTGCAGATTTACGAGCGCATAAACAGAGTGATTGATCTTCCTGAGGGAAAGACTAGATTATTTAAGAAATTGTATTCAGCACATCTGTCTCTTGCAAGTAACACAAGCATCAGATTGCTTGCATGTACAGCTCACAGAGTGGCGGGGCTTTGAATTATAGACAGTAGTTTATCAAGAGCACAAGCTAAAACTGAAGGAGAATTTATAGATGGCAACTAGTTCAGTAGGGCTGCATAAATAAGGCATCTTTATGTAGATCTATATAAAAATAAGATACTGTAATTCTGAGCTGCACTCGGAGATGGATGCACATTTTCCAGGGTGTGTGATACTAAAAAAAAAAAAAGAAAAGATGCAAAAAGCAAAAGAAAGACAGACAAAATCTTCACGGCTGGCTAATCTCTTGACACAAATGTGCCACTGTGGTATTAGAGAATCGCGGATGTGGTTTTCTCCCCATCCCCTTGAGACACACAGTCTTAACAAAATAAACACATCCAATTAATTATTCACACTGTCTTGTCTTTTGAGAGTCTCTTTAGATCCTCCTGAGCATTATTCCTGCCCTTTGCCCTGTTTTGTCCACTTGTTAGGGAGATCTGAACACGGGCTTAGTAGGAGGGGGGAATGAGGTGCACAGCCATGAATTACAGTTGCAATGATAGCCCTATGAGGTCAAAGGCCTATCTATCAAAAAGCATTACATCACAGCAGTTCACACTTTCCATCTGCAGCCTTGAAATAGCAAATCACTGTTCAAGCAGATGCGAGAAGGGTCACGGTGAATTGCAGTGATTAAAAGTAACGTCGAGTGTGGCAAATAAGCAGGTTTTTGTTGCAAATTTCAGCATTAGGATATCACCCCGGGCTTTCCCTTTTTCTGGGTTTGAGTTTGAGTGATGTGTAAAAATGTGGTTAATGATCAGAGCATCGGCTTTAGTATTCCTCCACATTAAAAAATCATGATCGAGTCTGCACATTGCCTTGACACCGTCTTCCCGATGTGCCTTGATGAGACGATACCAGGACAGACAGGAGCTTTAGAGATCAATTAATGTGACCATTAAGCCCGCTGCAATGTCATCAAAGTTTTACAGCAGCAACTCTTGAGATGTGTCTCCCACAGAGTCCGCCATACAGTAAGGGAGGTTGGGGAAAAAAAGTGGGGTGCATGAGACATTAAAGCGAGCAGCTGTATAATCTCCAGGCCAGAAAAGAGGAATTATTTTCTCTTAACACTTTTGATGCAGTCTGCAATATTCATACCAGCAGCTATCACGACCCAGTGTCCTTTGCTTCATCTCCAACTTTTATAGAATGTAAAAAAAGAAACATGCAAAGCCCAAACATGCTGCGCTGCATGTTGGACGTGCGAGACCCCCTCCTCTACACACACGCGCGCACAGTCACACTTACAGTAACACACAGATGCACGTTCACTTTAGGTTCGCTGCTGCGCTTGTAAAACTCCTGCATTGTACTGAGAGAACTACAGCTCGGAGCCCAAATAGGCACAAACAGTAGAAGTGTTGACAGGCTTTTCTCTGCTTGCGTCAGAGATATTCAATGCCTTTTTGATTACCCTGCCCCCTGCAATGAGGGGATGCATAGTGATGATCTATATATCACTGCAGTGACATAGGATTGGGGTGGGGGTAAGGAGGGGGGGAGTGCAAGATGTGGTGATAAAGGTTATTGCTGAAGTACCGTAAACATTTTTCTTTTCCCGGTCTCTTCCTCTTGAATTAGCTTACATGTTCTCTTTCAATCGGCCATTGCATTCGCTGTTTCTAAATATTGGATATTGGATTCTCACAGTTTTGGATTTCTCCTTGTAGTAATGCACACTTTTTTTATTTGTCAATTCTCAAACAAATAATGCTGTCATGCTATGCCATTCGCAGTCAAACTGAGAGAAGACAGCTTGGACGAGGTGCCACGGTCGTATCATGCATCAATGGCTTTAAAAACCTCCCCTCTCCTCTTTTGCCTTCCTCTCCCTGTCTCTTCCTCTGCTTTTTTTTCCCTCCTCCATCGGCGGTGAACGACGCTTACCTTCAGGTCTCTGCAGGAGTAGCTGGCGGGCTCCCTTCGAGGCATTTCACAGCGGCTCTTCTTCCCAGGACTGCACGCTCCTTTCCTGGCTTTGTTCAATAAACAACAGCCCTCCTGCCTCCCTCCTGCCACCCAGCTCCTTCTGCTCTTCACCACTCTCTATCTACTCCTGTGTGAGAGGGGGGTCTGTCTGTGCTTGTGTGTGAGGGAAAGAGGGAGTGAGAGAGAGAGAGCTAGAGGTAGAGTGGATGCGAGAGGAGATGGGAAGGATGTTAATATGCATGTGTTTTTTTTTCCTGTCTATTTTTCCTGTTCCTGTCTTCTCACGTCGACTGAGATTGTACTCTCCGTCTCTCGGGATTTGTCCTTTATTGGAGTGTATGTGTTTATGCCTGTTTGCACTGAGCATCAGTTTCAGAGTGTGTGTGTGTATATACATCTACCACATGGTTCCTTTTTTATCTGCTGCATAGGCAGAGAGAAATAGACTCCGAAAAGTCAAGTACAGTGAGAGGGAGGCAAAGTCAGATGAGGGTGGTGTATGTGTGTGTGTTTGGCTGCAGACAGGGAAAGAGCAGTCATGTACAGTAGTGTGGTATAATCAATTGCTCTAGAACTGCAGTTGAAAAAACACCCTGAGGGGTTGAGAGAGACATAAAAAAGTAGAAACAGTGAAAAGAGATCTCATACAAAAAATAGCTGGATCAAGACAAATAAGAGCTGAAAAGGGAAAAAAGAACCAAAACATACGAGACAGAGGTGAAGGAGGTGCTAAAAAGAGTGAAAAGGACCCTTTGGACCTAGAAGTTCAGTTTTCAAGTCACACACTAGCACCTAACGTAGAATAAAGGATGCCTGTATAAACCAAACTGAAACTATAGTCTCATGCAGTCACATCAGCCACGCTGATGGTCACTGAGCTCATGGGGCAATGATCAGTGTGGAGTTTATTCAAATACATCCATGTAGATATTCATTGATCATATTTCAAATTTTGTTACCAGGGTAATATGTACACAAAATATGATACCCATCAGGCTGCGGGCAGAGAGGTGGATGCTTGACACTGAGATGTTATTAGCATGACATACAGAAAACTGAATGTGCGCTCTCCACTTAACAGACGACGAAAGATGAAAATGAGAGCAGAGAGAAAGAAAGATAAGGAGATGATGATAAGTAGGGGAGGAGCAACAGAAGCAGCTATTACCAGAAAGGCTCTTCTCGTACATCCTACACTGAGTTTGGGAGGATATTTATGACTCTGCAGCCCCCCCCCCCCTTTTTTTTCTGCACATCACCCCCCACCCACCACTTCCTGTCACCAGGATAGACTCTTGTTTCTGTTTCCCAGGATTCACCGACTGGGGAAGCGATGACAGCGGATTATGGGACATCAATGAGCGAAGCTGCAATAATGAGGAACTTGGGATTTGGCCGAGGGTTATGAGTTCTGGACTGTACTCAGGGTTAGCGGCGCTAAGCTCGACGGTAATAATGAAATGTTGGTGATTTTAATTGTAATAATTCAGGTCCTTCAGCAACAGCTGTGCCGATCCCGGCTGTGGATGAGCCCCGCGTGGCTTTGAGTTGTTCAGATCTGGGGCATGTTTAATTATTTCCCCTCCTGAGGTTACACGACTGATCAAAGCTTGAACCCCCTTCCACCTTATTACTTCTCCACTTCATGCTGTGGAGAAATCCCTGCAGTTGACTTTACACATATCACAACCACACATCATACATTAATAAAGCTTCCTAGCACATTTTGCTATTACAAGTGCTTGAAGGAAACCTGTGTATATTGTACACCCATTTGTATGATGCTTAAGGGGGGTGCAGTATAATAGGCTCTTTGTTGTTCCTGTAATAAATAATCCATTAGAAGCATGAAATGGTTATCCTGCTAAGGTGAACTGCAGGATAAAGAAGCATAATACAAATGTTGTTAAGTGTCATGTATGCTTCCAGTCTGATTTAATATCCATCAGTGCAGAAATTTCCATATGAAAAAAACGCGTGGTATCTCCTCTTTTCAATGCAGTTATTCTTGATTTCCCTCCTACAAAATGAAAAATATATGAGGATAGCAAGCACTGGGTAAGCTGCGGTTTAAATCTTTACAAATAGTAGAGATTGCAAAAGGGAAATGTACGATGTAGAAATGTCGGCAATGCCCATTTCTCTGCAATGTAATGATAGTATCATAGGTCAGCAGATTGTGGTCCACAGATAACGGTGTGTGTTATTCCACAGGAAGTGAGGAAATGGAAAAGAACTGGTGGAAGTGCCATTTTTCTTAATCCCCCTCACTGCATCCTTGGCACCGCCACACCCGCCTCCATCCTCACATTCCCACCAAGTCCCCCTTCGGCGCCGTCCCTCTTACACTTCTCTCACCTCCTCCTAGGCTTCATTAGCTCTGATTGATCCTCTTGTCAGAGCTTATGGCACAACGATGAAGTGCATTGTTACCATCAACCCGGAACACAGTGGGAATGAAAAATCAGAGGCCAGCCAGGAAAAAAATATAGTAGGAGGGCATAATACAGAGCACTGAATAGTTTCCCACGTGTGGGACTAATAAAGGTTATCTTATCTTATCTTATCTTATCTTATCTTATCTTATCTTATCTTATCTTATCTTATCTTATCTTATCTTATCTTATCTTATCTTATCTTATCTTAGCAGGATTTCTGAAGTTTGAAGCTGCTATGATTTTTACTGCTATAGTCTCATACACTGTATGGCCAAATGGAAATTACACCTCCAGGAGCTGCTCGGCCATGGAAACCCATGATATGAAGCTCCCATAGTACAGGTTTCATGCTAATGTTAATGCCAGAGGAGGTTTCAGCTGTTTCAGCAACTTTCAGCGATGTGTCTAACCACTCTGCAACCCCACATGACTGAGTTTCTGCGGTTCGTAAACAGTTCCATTCTGCAATAATACTGCTTACAGTTGATGCTGGTATTCTATTATAGTACCCGGCTTGAATTCAGTGAGCTCTTTAGAACAATCCACACAATGTCACAAATGTCTGAAAAGACAAAGTGAATGGCAGGGCAATGGGACTGGGGACACCTGAATTCAAAGACTAACATGGCCTTATACTTCCATCTATGTTATATATCTATACTTGAAACAAGTGTTTTTTGTTTGTTTGTTTTTTAATTTTGCACTACAAAACTTAGGGGCAAAGCTGTAGGTTGGAATTTCATATTATGACAAACCAGTCACTGCATGGAGAAGAAAGATATGCTTGGTATCAGTAATGTGTAAATTATCAAACAATTTGTCCTACTTACTCAACATTGTCTAGTTCTCTAGCTCACATCATTTTATAAAGAAATATTTAGGTGACTGTCAGTGAATTGTTTTTAGTTATATACAATTTTTAAAGGCAAGCAAACTTTTGGTATTAAATCATTTAGTATTAAATTGTAAATAATATAAATGTGAAGCTTAAGTCAGCCCACTGCTCTTGTTTTATGTGTGAACAAAGCTTGGACTGCTTCCTAAAGGCGCATTGATCCTATTATTTTTATTGGCAACATAATAGCAGTCAGTGACTTTTTAGAATTACAACCACAATTCCAAAAAGAGTTGGGGTGCAGTGGAAAATGAAAATAAAAACAAAGTGTAATGATCTGAAAACCTTACATATTTTATCCTTAACGGAACATAGACAACATATCAAATGCTTGAACTAAGAAAATGAACCATTTTAAGAAAAAAAATGGGTCATGTTGAATTGAATTGTAGTGTTGCTCTCATTTCAAGGCCATCTTGATGGGCATATGCTATGCTATAACATATATGTGCCTTTCTGCACTGTTGCAGCCTTTCCTGATGTTCAAGCTGCCAATTCCATGCAAGCTAATTCTCCTTTCTACCACCAGAGATGCAGGCTTTTGAAGTGAGTGCTGGTCCCACTCCTCTTTATTCTGGAGGACACAATGTCCATGTATTCCAGAAAAGAATTTCAAATTTCAACCTGTTCAACCACAGAGCAGTTTTCCACTAATTCCATTTTAAATTAGTTTTGGCCCAGAGAGGGTGATGGCATTCATATGTTCACATATGGCTTCTTCTTTACATGACAGAACTGTACCCTGAATTTCGTGGATGGTACCCTGAACTATGTTCACAGACACTGATTTCTGGAACTGTTCCTGAGCCCATGCAGTGATTTCCATGCCTGAATTTAATGCTGTGTCGTCCGAGGACCCGAAGATCACGGGCATCCACTGTTGATTTTCAGCCTTGTTGCTTGCCCACAGTTTTCTCCAGATTCTGTGTACTATGAGATTTTCACTGTATTTGCAGTTTTAAATTAAAGAACATGACTCTAATTTTTTTTTGTGGCTTTGTACATCTTTGCCCATCTTTCCTTTTGACAAACTCTGGCTCTCTAAGATTTTTTATACCCAGTTAACCTAATTATTTGTCAAATGTTGCCCCACTTGTTTCTTTTTACAGCCTTTTTGTCTCCCCCGTTCCATTTTTTTTAGATGTGTTGTTGCCATTAAACTCAAATTAAGCTAGTATTTTCCATAAAAGTCACAGTTTTAACATGTCATGTGCTTCTATGTTCTGCTGAAAAAACAAGATATATGGGTTTGTGGGATTTGTAAATCCCTGCAGTCTGTTATTTATATTTTACATTTTACTTTTTAAAATTGGAGTTGTGCTGTAATATTTCACTATAGAAGCAAACTGCTGTAATTGTATCACAATGTATCAACACCGTTAGAACATCTTTAAATGTAGTCTTTTGCATCCATGACTGTTCAAATCATAAATCCTGTTTTGCTGTTTTACACTTTTAACTGGGTGAAGAGAAAGTGAATGATCCTTTTATAGACACCACTGCACTGCCCTGACACAGTGACACTATGTGGTGATAATGGGTATAGCAGGCAATAATTCCTATATTGCTCTTCTGTAAGAAGTTTAGCATTTGCAAACAGAAAGATCCTTAAAACCAGACTACTATGGCCTCTGAACTGGAATATTAGAATCTAAGTTTTGGGGAAATATTTGTTGTCATAAAAGCTTTTCATATTTAGTCTCCGATTGAAGAGCCTAAATAGATTGCATTTTAGTATCGGTTTCTGTCTGCGCTACATGCATGGACTGACATAACAAAACTATTTAAAGAGTTTTTGTTGGCTTGCTTCCTTCCACAATCTTCCATTATCTTATGCAACACTTGTTTGTTAGTGTATTCTCACGCTAAAGAGAAATCTTATACATTTCTTGGGATCTCTCTTGATTTCTTGATATGTCACATTGACTGACTGAAACACCACAAACAGCATTTTTCATTATGATGAAAATAAAACCAAATGGGGTTTTGTTAGGAGTGTTTATAGTTTATATTTAGAGTTTTCAGTTGAATTCAGAGCAAGTATGGTTATTACCGGAAGAGTCCTAGCTCAAGACCTGAAGAACAGGACACCGAGTACTGCAGTGGTGTAAACTTTTGCTGTTTTGAACATTTAGAATTTGTAGTATAGAGCAAGGAAATCATTCAGGCAAGTGAACAACTAGTAAGGATGAACTGAACATTGTCTCTTCAAAAACAATATTCGGTTCTTGTTCTCAGTAGGCCTCACTAATCCTATTGCTAAGAAATGTGTACGAAATCAAAGCTCGTGTCTTAGGTATGGCATTATTTGATCTGTTCACAGGGATTGGATAGCATACGCAGTTTTTCCCTCGACTTCCTTTTCTCATATGTTCTTGCCTTACTGTTTCCCTCCCACAATTCAAAGGACTTCAGCTTGCATTAGTAGATGAAAACAATTAACTCAGTGAAGAGGAAATAAAATACAAAACCCCTTTTTTTTATAAGCTTAAATCACTTCTCTCATTCAAAGTTGTTTTTTTTCTCACCTCACCACTCTGCAATCGCACAAAGGCTTGCGAGGAATAAAAACAAATAAAATACTGTATAATGTGAAATGACACCAAAATGCTAAAATATCATCCCACTGAAAAATAAAACTGTACAATTGTTCATTGGCCTTGATTTCTTTTTGTATTTCAAAGGGTGATATGAGACCAATAAAAAGAAAGACTCCTGTGTTATGAAGGCCACTTTCTGCTGTGCAGTGGTACAGTGGTACAGCATTGCTAGAGGAGAAGGTGTCTCTAAACCTTCATAATAAATGTTTCACTTATATATTTCATATCATGCCACCAAAAGGCACCAGAGATTTGAAAATCTCTAAATCCTTGTACCACCAGAGATGTAAGAACAAAAAGTGACAGTTTTTTCCCTATAGGCTTTTTTTTTTTTAGCACAGCACCCATTAGAGGAGCAGGAGGTCAACACTTTTTGACAATGATGGCCTTGGACTGACACATAACATAACTTTAGGGGGAAACCAGCTGAAATAGATGGACTTTAACTTTTTTATAGGAGGCTTTGTAACTTCATCTTTATTAAATAGTAAAGAAATAAAGTCAGATCTCCATCCACACTACTGCGCAAAACTCTTTTCTTTATATGTTTAAATACAGTATAAATGTTTTGCCGTACTGAGCAGCATGGTGTTTCTGTGGTACCACTGTTGCCTCTCAGTACAAACATCCTGGATTCAAATCCAGTCTGCAAAGCTTGTCTCCAGATACTCCAGATTCCTACCTACAGTCTAAAGACATGCGTGGGGTTCATTATCATAAATTTAAAGCCAATCCTAACTCCACACTGTCGGTGTGAAAGTGAATGGTTGTCTGGCTCTATGTGCTGACTCTGCAACAAACAGATCAAATCAAAGACACAAACTGAATGACTTCAAACCTTTTGTTCCAAAAGTGATCCAGAAACAAGCACTGGTCAGCTAAATGTTTTAGTTAAGCTGGACAGGAACTGGCATTGTTTTCTTTTACTGTGAGACAAATAGCCACAAAGCTGACCAGTAACTAGAGCACTGTGATAATTTTGTGCCATTCAAAAGAAAGAAGAAGAAAATAACAAAATCAGCCGACATGGCAAAGTTTGAGTTTGTCACTTGAGACTGCAGCAGAGACTTTGCATTTAGAATGATGAAATCATTTGATTCCTGACTGACCGCTGACCTTGCAGCGTTTGCACCACACCTAATGGTGCAGTGCAATGCACATGTTGCACTTATTGCTGTATTCCACCACAATGGAACGGTTTACCACAACAGTAAAGAGGGGAAAGTGTTTTTTGCTTAGAGAATGATAACTCAGAATTGTGAACAGTGTGAGTGCAGATGTTTTATTGACAGTGCTAGCACTATGCATACAGTGTGCATTTCATATTTTTGTAGCGGTCATTTTTGGTAAAGTGCATGACTTAATTGTGAAATATACACGCTACTTGTTAAATGGACAATATACCTGTTAAAAAACTTCAGATACAGAAAATGGTCTCACTGTCCAAAAAAAAAAAAGAAAAGAAAAGTTTTCCTCCCAAACTGTCAATAATATTATGTGTGTATAGAGTTTACAGTAAATAATGCAACACAGTCTGTTTCGTCATCAGCATCCAGAACACGAAACGTGTGGTGTCAACACCACACAATATCGAAATGTGAGGGCAACTGCACGAAAGCCGCAAAAAAGAACCAACAAACTGTGAATTCAGAGGAACTCTGACACCACAATAGGCACAAAGTGTGATGCACAGAGGTCAGGGTGGCTCTAGGTGCCAAGCATGTATGAAATAAACCGTATTTCTTCTAACTTGGGAAGCATGTGCATGGGTGTGTGTCTTAGGATGCTTGGTCATGTGTATGTTTTGAGTCAGAAGTGGGGATGGGGGTGGGGACACTTGATGTGTCTGTGGGCGTAAACATCACCTGGGTGATTCCAGCACATTGAGACAGGACGATATAAAGCCACTCAGGTACAGATCAGCAAGCACAAGAGAGGGACACGCCTAAACTGTCCCAATCAGCTGGAAGCAAGAAAGACAGAGACGAAACTGACTTTTCGACGTGAACTTTTCACTTCGGTGAGTTTGGCTTCAGGCCTTTTATTTTAAAGTATGAATTTTCACATTTTTACTTCAAGGAAGTTTAACAAGGATACTTCACTCGTGACCTGTTTTTGGTTTGTTTCTACCACAGCAATGTACATATTAGACAAAAAACATACATAACATACCAGTGATGATTTTTTTATGGGTAGCTTTAAGAAAGTGTTTTTGCTACAGCATTTCAGTCACAGCAACAATTGCTCAATCAAAAAAAAAAATCCATGAACTAAATTTTCACTACAGAAAAAATAAAATACAGAAATGTACACGTACTGCTTTACAAACATGAATTACATTTAAACTTTGAATATACTAAACTTCTAATATACTATGCTTTAAATGTTAAACTTCAAGCAGTTTTAATGTACATTTAAAGCTATGAGGACGCATATCAAGAGTTCTCTTCTATGTCACGTTTTCAATTGTGATTCTACCTGTTTTTTTGTACTTATCATATCTGCAATTAAAAAGCCTATATAATTTGAAATTACTTCAGCACATATCTTGTTACAGCATGACAACATGGTGACCTAATGATTAGGTGTAAAATGACTACGTTTGCTTCTAAAAGCATTAAAGCTTGCCAACAAGCAACAGTGTGTAATTATCAGATTTCTTTTGGCAAAATGTCACGATTTGAGCTTTGAGGACTGCAAACAAAAAAACAAACTCGCTGTACTGACTTTTTTGTCCTACTTCACACTTGCTAACAAGCACAGCATGATCCAAATGGCTGTTTGCATGGCTTGGCAAGAACAGAGGCCATACTTATTTGGAAACCTCTGTACAGCCAACACTGCCAGCTACCATCCATCAAGCACCAGACTTATGAGAGAACTAAAAGCTTGAATAAAGTCAAAGATTGTTATGCCTGTGAGCTGTTCCCCTTCTGGCTGGGTTTGCTCAAATTATTTTAATGCCACGTTAAGTTATGCTACATTGAAACTCAGCAAACAAAGATGATCCTTGTGTTTAGACACTTGCGTAGGACCAAAGTTCCCGAATTATTTGGTTTATTTGGAACACTTACATGTTATGCTTCAGTGGAAACTTTTGTTTCTCATTAATGTCAGGACTCCACTGCAGCGCTGCATTTAGGATTACAGGCATTCAGTGATGATTAAATTTACTGTGGGACAGGGAAGCTTGGAACATTTGAGGCTGTGCATAGGGAGTTTACAGTGAGACTCAGCTAATCATGGGGCAAGGAGTAAAATCTTTCAACAGGGTATCAAAAAGTAGAAAATGCCCTGAAATAAAATATAAAATCTGCCTCTTAAAGTTCAAGAATGATTGTTTTATTCATTTACAATTATGTTATTTCATTATTTTTTATGTTTCAAATTGAATATAGAACTCAAATTGTGTGCTAAAAATATCTTTTTGTCAATATTAAGGAAACTAAGCGATTATTAGTCAGTTTTATATTCTTCTTTATTATAACGAGTGCAGAGCATATTTCTTTTTCTCAATATTTTTTTGTCATTATCGTAGCATCTTTGGTCTAGAGACTGTTTAATGATTTGCTATTACGTATTTACATGTTGTGCATATCCACGTTACATCATTTCCTATTTTATTGTATTTTAGGCTGCTGACTCGTGAAACAAAACAAAACAAAAAACAAAATGTGTGGATCCATAGGCACAAGAATCAGGAAGTATCTGGATGAAAGAAGAAATCACAGGACCAGGCTAGTGACCAAAGATGGCCGCTGCAACATTGAATATGGAAATGTCAAGTACAGCAAACACTTTGCCTTCCTGGCAGATTTCTGGACCACCTTGGTGGAGGCCCGGTGGCGGTTCGTTTTCTTCAATTTCACTGCAACTCACACCCTCACCTGGTTCATTTTCGGTCTGCTGTGGTACTGGATTGTGCGTAATAATGGAGATCTGACCTGGCAAAACCCCTCACCAGATCACACTCCGTGTGTTTGGGGTGTTGCAGGACTCACCACAGCATATCTCTACTCCCTTGAAACACAGACCACTATTGGGTACGGCGTACGAGCACTCACACCTCACTGCCCGGGTGCTGTTGCTCTTGTCACTATCCAGTCAGTCCTCGGAGCAATTATTAATTGCTTCATGTGTGGTCTTATAATGGCCAAGATCTCTTTACCTAAAAAGAGAGCTAAAACCATCTCATTTAGTCCAATGGCTGTGATTAGCCCCAGAAATGACTATCTTTGCCTTTCAATCAGAGTGGCCAACCTACGTAAGAGTCTGATGATCGGCAGCCAGATCTACGGTAAGCTCCTGAGAACGACAACCACACAAGATGGAGAGACGATAATCATGGATCAGGTGAACATTGATTTTATGGTGGATGCTGGGAAGGACAACCTCTTCTTTATTTGTCCTCTCACTCTCCATCACATAATCGACAAAAGCAGCCCCTTCTTCGAGGTTGCAGTTGACACACTCCACAATCAAGACTTTGAGCTGGTCGTCTTCCTGGACGGCACAGCGGAGTCCACAAGTGCTTCTTGTCAAGTGCGGACCTCCTATATTCCTCGGGAAATTATGTGGGGCTACAGCTTCTTGCCCATCATCTCAAGGAGCAGGGATAACAAATACAGAGTCGATTTCTCCAACTTCTCCAAAGTGGTGCCAGTAGCCACTGCACACTGTGCCTATTGTTTCCACAATATCAAGGGTCATCATCACCACTCCAGAGAAGGACAAGACAATCCCGGCTTTGAGGTGATAGAAATCACTGAGTCCCAAGATGCCACCAAAATGTAAGAGGTGGAAAGCAACACAAATAGAAATGGCAGCACATTGTGTAGCATTTAGATATGAAGTAAAGAAATCTGCTTACTTGCACTTCTTTTGTGTGTGTGTGTGTGTGTGTGTGTGTGTGTGTGTGTGTGTTGTGAACTATTTAGATATAAAACCACACCTGCCACTGTCTGCTGACCATAAGGCTGTTTTCAAAAAGGGAGGCCTGGTTATACAACACGCTTCAATGCAGGAACAAAGTATGCTCCTGCTTTAAATGAAGAAAAGCTCTTCTGTTTTACCACTTGCCTCACCTCAGGTTCATAGAGCATGGACATGAAGAAAAACAAACCAATGTGTAAAACTGTATTTAACCCTCACAATGCAGTTGAAGAAGCAACGTTGTTGCCTTTGGTGAGAAAACACCAAAGTTTAAGTTTTCTTTAAGTACTGCCATAACGTGTAGAAGAATTGACACATGAACTTGAAACACTGGAATACTATTCAGATTCTGAGGTACAGGCAAATGGTTGGGTACTGGCGCAAGTCTTTTCAACACTAGTTTATATAGTTTCGTGTCTGTTCTGTTTGTTTGTTTGTTTGTATTTTTTAAATGAAGTGAACAAAGTTCACAGAAAACAAGCGTGCAGCACTGAGTACAGTATGCATTTGTGTTTGTAAAGTCTTTTTGTATTCTCTCTCAGGGAGAAAATGTTGATATCAATAAAAAAGATTTTCAACCAATACAGTGTTTGTGCCATATTACTGTTTCTACTGTCCATCTGAAGGAATCAAAGCTCCTTACAAGGACTTGTGATCACAAAAGGTCAAAGCACATACTGTGACTGGTGCCAACCTCTACTGTGGCTGTTTTAGCTGTACACAGTGTAAAGTTGTGACATCAAACAGGAAGGAAAAGACAAACTAGCGTAATAATTCACGAGATGACAGCTGGGAGCTTACAAAACCATTATTTAGATTTCAGGGTCAGAACATGAAACCAAAATTCACTATTTGGAGAAACAGCACCACATACAGTTCATTATTAAGGTAGACCCCAGAGCAGCTCTCTGTTCCCAGGCATATGCTCTCATGTAAAAGTCTGAACATGATGTTGCAAATCAATGAGTGAAATTACTAGAAAAAAATAAAGATGGTACATGCTCCACAATGATATTTCAATTAAAAAAAAAATGTCTGTGATGGGCAGTAACACATAACGAGTAAAGTAAGGGATTACTATTGCAAAAACGGTATTTAGATTACTGTTACTTTCCCATAAGCACGCTGCGTTACTGCGTTACTAAAACTGTGATTTTTTTTGCGAGAGTGTCTCATGACAATGACGTAAGCGAGTGCGACGTTCGTGGCAACAGCTGTGTGCAGATCAACAATGGATAATATATCGAGTGCGGGAGAGAGTATGAGCGTGCAGCGTTTAAAGCGTGGAAGTACTGACCTTACTTAGAGTTTGATTCCGTAAAAAGTGACAAAAACATTAACGTCCGCTGTTCACTGCGTGGGAAAAAAGCTTCTTTTTACTTCCGAGCAAGCACCGAGTACGCTAATGGGAAATTCACAGACAAACTCGCAGATTCTTCCACTGACCGCTGCAGCACACCTGCAACAGAGCAAACATCTGCCTGCCATACAGGTGAAAATAGAGCAACAGGACCGCTGAGTGTTTGATTTTATTTATTTTCTGCTGTGTTTCACTTGTATTTATTTGAAAAATATTTTTATTTTATGTGCTGGAATGTGCAGAAAATAGGTTTAAATGTCAAACAAATTTCTTCCAGTCAGAGAATGTTGCATATAATTTAATGTTTGCTTGATGCATAAAGTTAAAAGATTAAAAAAAATAAAACAAGTTTTAAAAAGAGACTTTTTCATTTGATTACATTTTATATGATGGATTATGCAGAAAAAGTAGAATTGGGCTGAAAGATCTATCGCTTTATTACCTATTCAGGTTGTAAATTGTGTTTTTAAAAAGTAACTAAGTAATTAATTACTTTTGAAAATAAGTAATCAGTAAAGTAACAGGATTAATTTTGGGGGGAAGTAATCAGTAATTAGTTACTGATTACTTTTTTCAAGTAACTTGACCAACACCGATGGCGATTCTCTTTCCCTGTTATAATAATAATAATAACGGATTGTATTTATATAGCGCTTTTCTAGGCACTCAAAGCGCTTTACAATTCCACTATTCATTCACTCTCATATTCACACACTGATGGAGGCAAGCTATAGTTGTAGCCACAGCTGCCCTGGGGCAGACGCAAGGCTGCCATATTGTGCCATCGGTCCCTCTGGCCATCACCAGTAGGCTGTAGGTGAAGTGTCTTGCCCAAGTACACAACGACCAGGACAAGGGGGATCGAACCGGCAACCTTCCGGTTACAGATGAGCTTCCCAATACCCTGAGCCACGGTCGCCTCCATTATATACATTTTAGACAGTATGCTCCCACATGCTCCCACATAGCTGCTGTTTGACACAGACAGCATGCACAGATGCTAACTGCCAAAAACATTATTTTAGGCTGCCTTCAGAAAACCCATGAAGACACATAGAAGTCTCACACTGCTCTGACCTAATTAAAACTAAGGAGTTTTGCATCTGCACGCATAAATGATTAGATTTCACCACGACAAACAAATATAAACACATTAACTTTGACCTATAGGAAGAAATGTGTGTAAATAGTTGCAATTCTAGGTGCATCTTTCAAGAGGATGAAGAAGGCACATGAAACTCAGATGCATCTCTGCAAAATATATTTAAAAAAAATTCAAACTCAAAACGGAGATGTATTGTGTAATTATGCAAGCTACTGTCAAGATTACACTACTGTGCCTTTAGAGATATGGTTTCTTTGAGTCTTTGTTTTTATTAGCACTCACTTTTTGGTGAAACCACAGAAAGGCAACAGGGCATTAATTGAGAGGTAAAAATATTTATTTTGTCACATTTTCCTATACAAAAGCCCTTTTTCAAAAGGTATTACTTCATACATTGCAGGAATGACAATAATAACAATAATACATTGGTAAGTGTAAAACATAACACTATTATATATATATATATATATTTTTAAAAATATATATATATATAATATATATATATATATATATATATATATATATATATATTTTAATGTATTCGATATCCCAAAATACATTGCATATATGAAGTAGCAGAGATCCCTTTCATTGATAATGCTTGTGAAACATGAATAGTCAGGGTGCATTAGAAAAATTTCTTTATACTACAAATCATATTCTCCTTTCAATTTGCTCACTGAATGTTATAAGTCGTCAAAAGAAATTAATCGTGGATAATAATACTGTTAGTATTATTTTGCATAAAATACCTGAAACTCTGTCATTTGGCAAGAAAAGTGATTGACCATGGAAACAAGGCATCATGATCACACGTTGCATATATAGTAAAGGAATCCCCGGCCATCGGGTTATCATTCAAGCGGCATTCATGGTTTTGGGAATACACAAAAATATAGTTTACACCTAATGGCACTTAGGATTTTATAACTAACTTGAGAAATAATAACAATAAAGAGAAACCAAAAAAAACAAAAAGGTAAAATGTATTGCCCAAATGTACAGATATAAAAACGCTTAAAAAGCTTAACAAACCACCTAGCAGAAATGGACTTAAAAGTTTTGCATTTTTGACCGAGGTCAACTCGTGTATTAATTTTCTTGACTTTTTTAATACTGTGTCACATATGAAAATAACTCTGCATAATTTATACAGTAAGTTGCTTTAATGCCTAGTTGACTGATGCTTATAAAATAATAAAAAATAGGTCTGACAAACGCACAGCGCTTGCGAATCTGAGGATTTCTTTGCTTCGTCTCGTCATACTTTATCGGATTTGTTCTTTGATAAAGTTCCCAGGTAATTTATATTCAAGTGTCCATTCTCAGTTACGCTAAAGGAATACTTCCGATATTAACAGCTTTGAACACATGAAGATGGATATGTCTTCTTACATTGTGGTAATGAAATCCTGACTTGAGATTCATGTGCATTTAGCTGGGCTTTACGATCAGTGAGAAACTAACATTCAGACACACATGTTACTCTCAAATTAGGATCCAGCCCTGGTGAAAAAAAAAAAAATGCAACTTAACTGTCTATTAACATGACTTGATGCATAGCCACATCTACTGTGCTGACCTATATGGTCGTGACTGGCCTACAAAGAGTAAAGAGACACCACGGCAGCTTTTACTGTCAGAGTCCATTTCAAAGTCCAAAATTGTCAGATTTGTGGTGTGATAATTCATTGCGTGCACTTTAAGATGAAGTGCTGTCTCATCTTTAATGAATAGACAAAATATGGTAAAAAAAAAAAATACAAAATCAGCAGTTAAAGCATGGCAGGATTTTCAGGACAGCACATATTCAAAATAGAAGAACATTTAAGACAATTTTGGATAGAAAATAAATAGCCACCAAAGGGCAGTTGATAACATCTACACGTCAACATGACCACATCTGCAAAAAGGCACGTTCGTGTTTTTTATCCATGATCTCAAGTGTGAAGGAATTACTTTTTTTTCATCAAACGTTTAAAAATAAAAATGAATACTTCTGACAAATTTAGATTTTTGCCAAAGGGTATCCCTTTTTTAAAAAAATTCACAAACCAGAAGACATTCACATTAATACTGACACGGTCAAGCGACAACACATCTGGAAATGGCACGGTTGAAAAATGCGAAGACTCTGCAAACATTTAATAGCCTAATGTGTGGCCCCGAGTGAAAACATCTGACCTACGTTGAATTATTGTAACAAATTACTGCAATTATATCTTGACTCAGCTTTCCTGGCACAATCGAGTCAACACTTAGCCTAGCTCAAACGCCGCAAACAACTCACAAGAAAACATTTTAAGCAACTGAATTGACCCAAATCAGCAAAAACATACAGCGCTTCCCTCTTAACTGCATTCAACCCTTCTCTAGCCTTCCAGTTTGGAGGATAAGTTAAATGGCATAGTGAATGGCATATTCCAGTTGCCAAATTTTATTCAGTGCTGAGAAAAGTCCACCTCAATGAGAGCTCCTTCTTGTCCAGCGAATTCCAGAAGACTCTCCACATGCACACACACACACACATGAAAACATGCAGATTAACAGAACAAAAAAACATAGACAGTCAAAACAGAAGGTTAGATGTAGTGGGAATAAGAAATCCTGTCAAGGCTTTAGATGAATGAAAAGGCAGATGCTCTACAGGACAAGGTACATACTGAGAAGGATGCTTTTTGAGACCCATAAGTAATAGGCCCATGTCTGGTACTGTAAAGGGAAGATGAGGCAGACAGACTTGCGGGTTATCTTCTGTCTTCAGGCTTTGGTTTAGTAAGCTCCTTGAACACCCACTTGCAGCTACTGTAGGTGCAGCTTTCAGGAGGAAGGAAAAGGCACATGAAACTCAGATAAATGTCCATAAATCATAAAAAATTTAAAAAAAACTTGGTAGTCATTTAAAGGTAAGTAGTATTCCATTTTTTGGACCTTAATATCCAGTTGTTTATATAATCATACAAAAAAATTTCCTTTAGTTTGATCATCCTTCATTTTGGATCAAATTTCTTCAGAGGACAAAATACCTCTGTCAGTTCAGTCTTCATTGGTTTGGCGTCATTGAGAGTGCATGTCAGCAAATGGCATGGGCCAGGGGAGGTTCAAGGGGTGGTGGATGATCAGAAAGGGTGGTTTTAATAATAACTACCCAGGTGGGATGGCACATGCGTGTTAGGATGGCGAGGAACATTTGGGTTGGGGTAGAGGCCTGCAGTGGGCGAGCTCCAGTACTGAGCAGTGGGTCCAAAGAAATTGGAGGAGGTGACTGGCATGGATGGAGGGTGCGGGGATACAAAGTTGACCTTCTGCTGGTGGGTGTGGTAGGAAGGCACATAGGCTAGGTCCGAGGGGTATTTGTACATAGAAGACTCGGTCGGGTGCGGTTGCAGCGCCTGAGCGATGCCATGGAAGTCGAACTTGTAGGCATAGCGTTTGCCGTGCACTTTGGTCATGATGTTTTTGTCATAGTAGTAGCGCAGTGCACGGCTCAGCTTATCGTAGTTCATGTTGGGCTTGCTCTTGCGCTCACCCCAGCGTCGCGCCACCTCATCTGGATCTGTCATCTTGAACTCGCCATTGGTGCCCTCCCAAGTGATGCAGCCCGCATTGGCACTGTCAGACAAGAGCTCCAGGAGGAACTGCCACAGCTGGATCTGACCTGAGCCTATTGGAAAACACAAGAGCAAACGTTCAGGCATGGTTGCTTTCTCATCCATCTGGAAGCTCAGTTGGATACTAACAATGCTGTTCAAAGGTTTTGGAGAAAGTGTGTTTTTACAGCTGCTGAATTGAAAACCTGGTTATGGTGAGAAACTTACCTGGGTTGGCTAAACGACTACTGGTGGGACCCAGAACCTGGTAAGGGTCTGTGGGCAAAAGGAGAGCTTTGTGAGTCATCACAACTAGTATTATGGCAATTAGTGCTGTGCGATACTGCAGATTCTTTGGGTTATCTCCAAAATTTACTTGGTATCAAGTAAAACCAAGTAAATACAGGGCCAGTACTGCTGATACCATTACCCATACCATAAATTGTATTTCATGATTTATGAAATGATTCATCATTAATTTGCAAATTCTAAACACATTTCAATGACAAATAAATCGTTATGATATTTACTTTCCACAATTATTAGTTGATACAATAAAATACACCTTTCAACTTCAAATAATTGTCATAGTGCATGATACGCTGAACTTAGTCTGTAGATACTCTAAAGTATCTATCCTATATCCATAACAAATGAATCGACCATTCAAATAGGTGGATTTGGATGAATCGATACAATTTCACTTTTTATAGCTCTTTTCATGTCATTACATTTGAAATGAAGTAAACACAACTAACAGTAACACTGACAAAACAAATTAGTGTTACACGCTGAAGTCTGTCAAATAATAAAGCAAGTAGAAGAAGCAACTACACTTGTTGGTAAGTGTCAGTAAACACTTTGCTTAAGGCTGGAGGATTTAAAGAGAAGCTTTAGCAGAATCAGTCGAGTAAACAAACACAAAATACCAGGATCTTAGAATAGATAATGCTATGATAAACACAAAGTGATTATGCTTCACTGTCTCGACTGTTAACAGAAAGACTAAAAGAAAGATCTGTCAGAACAAGCGGCACAACAGACAAGCTGGTATGACTCGGATTTGAGTGTTATACTAAGTAGGTCAAGAAAGACACCACGTAAGCCAGTACCTGGCTGAGCTCTGGGTTGCTCAGTGGACTTGGTCACATTTTGAGTAACCACTGGCGAGCCTGCAGAGAGAAATGGAATAAGTGGAGGACAAGAGAGACACAGAAAACATCAGTAGGGGTGCTCTGCAGATAACCAATATACACATCTTAAAGGAATGCCAGCAGTGGTCCAAATTAAATAAGGCAGTAGCTGGTGGTATGAGTGGCTTCTTTTGGCCGAGTGTAATCTTTAGGAGGCTGTCCCACATGTCTAGACTCTCTGTGGATTCTGGAAGGGCTGCTCGCATGCTGCAGAGTTGCATTAAAGGGTATCTGAAAACTATTTAACCTCCACCCCATAACAAATGATTGGGTTTGTCACGAATCATGCCCCTGCTCAGTAAGTTGCTCCACTCATACTTACCATTACTGTTCAGCGAAAAAACTAAAGACATTATTGGTGATTTGTGTGCCCTCACCTTTGCCACTGTGCATGTTGTTGGACCAGCCTGTCCGCCGTACAGCATCATATGAAGGGTCTAACAACAACAAAGACAAAAGAACAGACAAAGTTTCAATAGGAAAACAGTTACTGTTTTTTTAAACATGCTAAGTACAATTCATAAAATGCCACGGTGCACAAGCCAATCCTAACAATTACAGCTGGCCAACAGTTAGGGCATTAATAAATCCATCAAAACATCGTTAAAATGTTCTTCACAGGATATCTGGACATGGAAATGTGGTTTTGTTTGGCTTGCTGTGGTGGTTAAAATGTAGATGGCACAATCTTTTACAGAGAATACAGTTGGTTAAAGAGCTTGCAACACCCCGACCACAAATGAAAGGGACTGATGCAAATTAACGTACAACAGAGACACACACAAAGACAATACATGTGCATGATATCCACTATCATCCTCTCTTCCCACACATGCGGCTTTCACGAAACCTTGACAAACAGCCAAACTGGCCCGGTTTCCATGGGCTCTACCTGCTGTGTGTGTGTGTCTGTGGTTCAAACTAACCGAGTGTGAAGCTGGACAGCTTCCAGTAACAATCAATCACTCTGACACAAACAGATAAAACAGAGGCTGTGTCGTTCCTCTGGCAGTGAACACCCTTGTATACTCAGAGTGCACCTGGCCAGCACCCTTGATGGTTTGTATTATTATGGAGTAAAACAGTTCAAACAATTGTCAGAACACGAGGGGAAAATATGATGAGGCCAGACGTGCTTTATGCTGAGTAGCGCTCAACGGTGTTATCGTGATCGGCCAACTTTTTCTTTTTTTCTTTTTTTTGTCGGCAGCGTTGCTCCCAGAGGGCAGCAGATAGAGATGGTGCAATGGCGATGACAAGGGATTTGAAGTAGCAAGCTGCTAGAAGGTCAAGAGGCAATTCTATTTCCCATCAGTGAGGGACGAGTCTTTAGTTGTCTTGTTTGATAAATCAGATGCTGAATTGCAACTTTTTAAGACCAGATATGTTTGAAAGGTTATCGTGTGCTGGTTTTTGTAAAGATCTGAGACGATTCCTATGCTGATTAAAGTGAAAACAACTGAACACAATTTCATCTCTCTTCATGCTTGTATAGAGCTGATGACATTAAACTGTGACTTTGTTAACTTTGACTTAGATTTGTCTGACAAGTAATGGGAAATTTACTTCCATTTCCATTTCATCAGATCCTTGCAAGATATCAGTCATTAAAAACATAAAACTATTAAATTCATTTTAGTGTAATTTCCTGTGTTTTTCTAAGTCTGTAGATTTCAGTTATGGGGAAAAAAATCACACATTATCAATTATTGTAAGTGTGCCTGGCTTTTTAAAAAATGTGTTTTGGGTATAGCATCTTGACCCATATTACCTCATATAGTCCAAGTGGGAAAAAACCAAACGAAACCAAGAAAGAAAACATCCAGTGACATCAAATTGTGCATCATTCGCTTCACTACACGGACAGACATTTCTACACACTGTGCGGCACTGCCCTCCAGTGGACAAGAATATATTAGCATCGGTGTTTTCCTTATAATAAATAATGATGACACATTCCACATCAAATGATTATTTCATCTGAGCACAACTTAATCTCACTAGAACGAAAAAAAACAACGTTTCCCAAGTTTGGCTGGTTCTAGTTATTTTTCTTTTTAAACACATTTTATATTCATGTTGAACCTCTTGTTCTCTTCGCTAAGTTCTATCATATCAACTTTTAACCTTAAACGCTTCAGCAAAGGACTCGTTACAATCTGCAAACAAGAGAGGTTGTCCCTGTCTCTGTGTCCCCTGCAGAGTTAACAACGGCAGATGCATGAAGCGAAACATATATGAGCTCGCAACGAGAAAAGAATTTGGAACACGATCAAATGAATAAAAGAAAAGACAGTATATGAGGAGAGAAAGACAAAAAGAAGGAGAGGAGGGATAAATAACAAGCGGGCTGCTGTGGCTCAACGGGGCTGTCAGGTTCAATCTGGTGTGGGCTGGCAGGATAGCCAAGGAGCAGTGACTGGGGGAGAGTCCTGAGAGACTTGCGTTTCCTGCCTGCTTCGCCTGCAGACAACCTCTCTTTGTTTTACTGGCCCTTTTTTCCCCTCTACTCACCGCCAGTCCCTCCACCACCACCACCACCCCGAAAAAACACGACGGGGTTACCTCCATCTACGTGCAGAAGGGGTTTAGGAGATGGTGGGGGAGAGGTACAGATGAACGAGAGAGATGAGAGTGGAAGTGAGTAAATCGCAGAAAGACGTACTGAGAAGCAGACAAATTATGGTCAGGGTATAAAAGCACAAAAGAGGTACAGAAGAGAAAGAAGTGAAGAAGAAAATCAGGACAGAAAAATGATGAAAAAAAGAGTCAGACAAAACACAACTTTGGAATCTGGAAAGAAAACAATGGCTGCAAACTCAGCTACTGTTAGCTGTGGAAGAAGAAGAGGGGAAGCTGTGTTATTTGGGTGTGTTTTCTGCCTTAAGACACCTTGACTGGTTGGTAGCATCTGCCACCAAAACAATTTTCTCTGGCCAAAGAAAAAGCTCAGCAAATACAATTTTCACCACTACTGTGCATTAAGTTTTAGCTTCATTGATTGAGTGAAAGTGAACATGCAGGAGGAAGAATCACAATGCACAGCGGTTTGGGGGGGCAACCACACAAACGTAGACTCGACTGTGCACACACAGAACCGCCTCACCCCTCACCACCCACCCCCCTCTCCCGCCTTCATTTTTCCAGGCCTCGCTCTGACTGCGACTTGAGCCAGTTTCCACTCTGGTCTCGGGTGTGGTGCACGCTCCTGGGAGACTTCAACTGCAGGACCAGTTAGTCAAAACAAGGCCCAAGTGCTAGACAGAGAGAGAGAGAAAGAGAGAGAGACACAGAGGGAAGAAGAAAGACAGCAAGTAGGCTAGGAGAGAAAGCGCAACTGAGCAACGGGAGCGGGATAGAGAATGAGTGGAGAAAAAGAGAGAGTGGAGCTGTGGACTGTTTTTAACCCAGGGTCCGAGCCAAGGAGAGAAAACCAGACAGGGTAAACTTTTTTAATACCCATAATACAGGTGCTTTAAAAGCCATCTGTGTGAGTAAGGAGCCATAAGAGGAGGAGAATGATGGCAAAGTACAGGAGTTAGACACAGCGAGGAGACAGTGGGTGCACTGGAACAGAAAACCATCAAAAAAAAAAAAAAGGGGGGAACATCTTCGCAACACTCTTAACATTAAACGTTTTCACTTCCAAGTGCGCAGTTTATCTTACATTATATTTAGCACAGAGCAAGGTGAGCATTTGAAAAAACACAAATCTGAGATGGTTTGTGTACGTAATGAAGCATTTCAAGCTGTTTTTGCCTTTGACTTGGCACCAGAGGAAATGCTTTTCAAAAGGTGAATCATCTTTCCTCAACATGGCAGGGGAGGATATGAATGCTTTTAGAACATTTCTACATTTTATTGCTGTGCTAATAGATCAGAAACCACAAAAGAGAAAAAAAAAACAAAAACAAAAACAAAAAAATCAATCTGGGGGAAAAAAAGTAGTTTACAAGTAGAAGTGTAGGTGTTTACTTGTAACAACCACATGATGTCTAATTCCCAGCAACGCCCTATAACTCTTACACTCATGAATAATGCAGTCCACGTCCAAAAGATATGCAAAGGCATAGGCATAGTATAATATTTGTATATATATAATATATTATATATATAAATTATATATATATATATATATATATATAATATATATATATATTAATATTACTTATAATCTATATATATATATATATATATATCACACTAGTAAGGTATGCAGGAAACCCGTACTTACAAGCCGATCAGCAGGCACATAGCAGACGCAGACTTTGAGAAAGCCACACACACACATCGGCGCGCACGAGTCCTTTCATAGCTGCTGCATTCCGTGTTTTATATGCTCTCTTTTATTCATAACATTGCATTTTACACCGCAGAGTCTGGGGCAGATTAAGGGTTGTCTCCTGCTGTATGCTCGTGCTTACTCTACCCCAAAGAGCCTGTATGGTATTTGACTGCTCTCAAAAGGCAATATGAAGTGGAACATCTGGCAGTGCTGATCTGAGCAAACGCTGATAAAGGCTTCTCCTGAAGCAACGCATCTTTTATTGCCGAAGCAGAAACTCTGCACGAAAGTAACACTTGTGCGAGCAAAAATACTGTCGTATTTCCTTAATTTGGAAAAGTTAGCATGTTTTAAATGCTACAAGTGTTCTACTTAAGGCCAGAGTTTTAGGCCACAGTTAGAGGAAGGCGGTGTTACAGGAGCACTTAATAGAAATCACCTCTTGAGAAAGGGAAATGCTGCTGATGGGAGTGACCCTCTATTCCTGCCAGTCCAAATACCTGGAGCTGAGAATCAGGAAGACCAAGGTCGGGGGGTGACCGAGCAGAATCTTATCTGGCCTGCCCAATGGCCTATTAGTATGAAGCTGGGCGAGAACCACTACGTGGCCTGGAATTCTCACCAATGGGGCAGATAGAGCGAGAGGCAGAGAGCATTCTCTGACACTTATCAGACCTAGCATTTCCTCTGCTGCTGCCTTGATAGGGCCTCTCATCCTGTTAGCAAGGCTATCATTGTTATTGCAGTCTTTGCTCTCGACTCTGGTGGTGACACCATATAGCCTATGTGAAGGATGTGTAGTTTTTTCTTTTTTTTCTAAACAGATACGAAGCTATCGCCTGTCTGAACCATGTCAGCACACCAGTGTTTGTAGGGCGAAAAAGGTATCGGGAGGAAAAGGACCGTCATCCTGAGCTGCTTGGGGCATTGTTCTCAGCTTAGCACACTAGAACTGGTCCCTCTGACCGCTCCTCTTCTGCTTTATTAAAAATGTATCGCTAATTCAATTAGTTCATTGTGTCCTTTAAATTTTGGCCAGATTAAGATGTGGAGAACACCAAGCTGCTTGTATGGTAACATTTTTTTTAAAAAGTCATTTTCACTATTGTTTTTAATCAGACATTGGTTCCTTAACCATTAAATCTTTTAATAAAACCAGCTAACAGTTTATGTTAAAGCCTACAATTTACATAAAATAGCTGAAAATGGCTACTATCATTTGATTTTCATTAAAAGCTATATATATATTTATATATATCTACATATATTAGTCAAAGGGTCTCAGTGCTGCTGGACACTGTCTTACAATAGCATATTTTATGTGTAGTGTCCCCTTAACCTCTTATCATGATTTCTGCCACTATTTCACTCATCAGAGACTCACACATGTAACCCCTATTTCCCCTCTAGTCTATTCTAAAGCAGCCAATCAGCCCCTTTCTGTCATGTTTACCAAGCACATTGTTGCTCGGGCACCTGTCTGTGCTGCCCGTCCTTCCAGTAAACAGCTTCATTCACATAGATTCTTTCCATAATTACTACATTTACAGTCTGTTCATGCTCCCGCTGGTATGGAAAGAACTCATCAGCACTCTGCTTTTGTTTTATTGTTAACATGCCTTTATTCTTCGGGTTCAGGTAGTAGTCCCGAATAGCAATAGCAGCCTGACTCAAACCAAAAGGTGTACTAGCCCAGAGCTTCATCAGAAACAATCGGTGGCTGCATTGCGCTTCCTTTTTGTTAAGTGGCGTTTGTTCTCACATGTGTGTGCTTTTCTTCATGCGAAGCCTGAAGGTTTGGGTATTTTATATTTTTGCCTTACACGATCACCTTTAGCTTTGGTTGCACCATTCCCACCTTGTTCAGTCTGTACAGCATTTAAAACAACTCTAAATATGTGGAGAGAAATGCACAGAAAATTTCTAAACTTCCCTACCCTCTTTGGCAGCCAGCCGTGGTGATGGATCTGTGTGAGATGTTGTATTGTAGGATAATGATGAGCTACCTGCAATGAGACAGAAGAGAGCATGGTGAGATTATTTTTGTTGGATTTTTTAAACAATTAAAGAGTCTTCATTGCTTTATAAAGTGTTTACTTTAGAATAAAGTATCTTGAGGAATACATGCAGAATATATTTCATTTGAACTGAAATTTGCTGCATTTGCTATGAGAGGTTTTTTGTATGAGTGACAAAAAGCTCAAATTTCTAATACTCCCAGCAGGTGGCAGTAGAAGGTTCAGCTCGATACCTATGGCATGCCACTGAAGCCATTTTCATTGGATCACTTCTGTACCTTCTGCTCTTAAATTATTATTATTTTTAATAGGAAAGCTAATTAATGACAAAGAACTCTATTCTCGAATAAAGCAAACCCAGCACACAGCCTGTCCTTTGAATAGTGGTGAGGAAGCCCTGTAGTATGTCAACATTTTAACTGGAACCACTGCCCCTGAATAAAGCAAGACAGTGAGTTAAGAGTCCTTGTATGGCTGCCTGTTCATTTCACCTTATGGAGCAGAACTCTGCACTGCATTCCTCCACTTACACAGGCACCCTGGGCGGCACCAAAATGCTCTCTTAATTTTAGCTGCCCCCAGGCATAAATCAGTGAGTGGAAAAACAGACCCAAAAATGCACAGAGAAAACACAAGAGCAGTTACTACATGGATAGTGTAGACAAGATATAGCACTGAGCCAGCAACAGCAAGTTGCTGAGTAGGGACCGTACCTTTTCTGGTGGGGTGGTGCAGAGAAATCTGAGAAATGAGCTAAAGTACAAATGGAAAAAGAAAAATCCAGAAAGTCTGTGAAAGTTTCGATGCAAGGTCCTCGACTAACGTGCTGTGCTGCTGGTGGTGGGTTGGGGCCTCATAGTGGCAGACTAGGGGTCTGCTTTTTTAAGGGGGGAGAGTGGTGGCTGTGGGGTAATGTGGGGTGCTCCACAAATGTATTCTAACCCTCCAAATGTCCCCACCCCTCCCAGTTCCACCTATACTCCATGGCACCCCCAAGGCTCTGGGTCTAGTTTAGAAGGATGGGGGACTCAGAACAGGGGAGCCATTGTATGAGGAAGGGTCCCTGCATGGCAATCAAACGCAGCTCCCCCATACAAAAATAATTCCACACGCAGAGCGTAAGCTCACAGGGGCAAACGAGCCTCCGAAGCACCGACTTCTGGAATGAGGGAGAGGGTGTAAGAGAACGAGGAACAGAGAGGGGATGGAGGAATGAGGAAGGGGTTGTTAACCCCTTTCCTACTGTGTGCCACATATGTGGTCTGACCCAGACAGGCAAACAGGCAGCATTGCTAAGAAAACCTCAAACCATCCCACAGAGAAATTTGGGACTGCTGTATGGGAGAGAGTGAGAGCGAGTGGAGGGTTGAGTGAGCGACTGAGTGCGAGCTAGAGAAACACCACAGCTGACGGTTTTGGTGAAGGGAGCCTTGGCTGGGCTGCCTATTTATTTGGATGGCCTCTTCCTCTCTTCGAAAACAAACACATCCCGGTAATCTGACAGCGCAGTGGGAGGACTGGCCAGTGTTCAAGCTTTGAGACCCTCATTCTCTTGCTCTCCCTTTCCAATCACATCTGCTTCAGACTCTGTAAGATTACATAACACCCGCAAACAGTTTTCTTTTCTCTCCTTCGTATGACTGTTTGGTTTCACGAAAGCGCCGCCTGACGTGCAAGTAACATTGATCGATATTTCTAAAGCCTTGTACAGTGCCGTGTAGGACCTCTGGCAAGCCCCCTGTACTGTTTATTCTGTATAGCTATACGATACCATTGCCTCAACATGTGGTCTAAGCTTTGTCAACAAACTCAGGGTCCCCAGTCACCCTGTTTTAGGCACCTTGCCACATAAAGGGGGGCACATAAGTTTAGGCAAACCCATTTAGTTGTACTGGATAACGCTGCTGCTTGGCTTCATATTTCATATGAGGCATTTCTGAGTCTTCCACTACAAAGTATTGGAATTGTTTTTTTAACTTATGACCCTCCTTTCATGATGGCACTGTTCGCAAGTAACTGAAAGAAAAAGAAAACACTCTTCTCATTAAATTACATTTGTGTTGGGCACAGATTGAAGTTCCTGCCCACACTTCGAGACCGCCTCAAGCTACCAAACCAGTCTGCCAACTGAAGAGTTATACAGGTCCTTTATTAAACCCCTGGTAAAACAGGTAGTATCAAATGCACAAGTATTGTTGTACAGACAAAGGGTTTTTTTTATGTGGAGGCTGTTATGAATTGATGGACTGACAAGTGCCTCTTTTCCATCAACATAGTTCCAGTTCTGGTCCCAGTGCTCATGTGGAGCCAGTTCTGCAGTGATGCCCTTTCAGAGCCAAATAGCAAAATGTTAAATGTTTTCCATTAGAAGATCATGGTGGATGCAATCTTTGGGTTGTATCTACAAACTGAAATTCTTGCCCGCAGCCACTGAAATCAGGGTGTTCAGCTTTGGGCCGAGCAGCATCAGTCCTTTTTGAGTGAAAATAATTGGGACTAGTACTAGATTAGACTTGTTGGTGGAAAAAAGGTCAAACTATGTGAAGTTGACACCAAGATTACATCCCATCCTGCCAATGATCCAGAGAATGGTTATAAATGTTCCATTATGTATTAACGTGAAAGTGTTTATTGGTTAATGGTCAACACTTTTAGACAGACTCCGCTTGAAGGTATTTATAGTCATAAAAAAGGGCCAAAAATAGCTATAACATATCAATCCAACCCTGTCTCCCTCCACACACCTTCACATATCTGATAGTTTGTTGCGTGAAATGGGCGCAAACATCAAATTATCCATTTAGAAACGTTAGAGAGATCTGGATCCAGTGCTCTCCTATCTGATTGGACAAGTGAGAGGTGAAATGTTCAGAAATGTTTAATCACTATTCTTAGCTTTAACAATATCCTGACCACAGTTTATATGCTGTTCCTAACTGCAATCATGCAGTTACCAGTCCAAGATATGATGGGAAAAATATAAATCACTTAAAACAATTAGCATTAATGTTAAAAACAGGACTATAAAACGAGATATGCAGAACTGGCTGACATCAGTATTCTTAACTGGAAACTTACAATTATTATCTACATCTCGCTTCAATTACAGCTAGGCTCATCTCAGTGTTTACACAAATAGCAACTGCTTATTATCCACTTCCACTTATGCTAATGTGATATAGACATAAATTCCTGCGAAGCTCATAAGTGGCCGAACCCCAGCAGTTGAGTGAGCAGCCGCAGACTGCACTGTAATGGTGGCTAACAGCAGACAGCAAACGGCAAAAGGCGCAGAGCCAGCCTGCTGAGCCCCTCTGCACCAGTGATAATCTGCCAATAGAAAGAACTAATGCAAGGGGAGCTCAATAAAAATGTTTTGAGGGGAGAAAGAGGAGTGAAAGACAGAGAGAGAGAGAGAGTGTGTGTGTGTGTGAGAGAGAGAGAGAGTTCTCCAGAGCTCCTTTTTCCCTACTCAGCCTGCGAGCCCAGATGTTTATGGTCTGTATAAACTATTGAGGGCTCGAGAATGTCCCCCACTCTCGAGCGAGCGAGCAGCAGCAGTGCAGAAGCCCAGACTTATCACTCTCTCTCTCTCCTCTCTTTCGCTCTCTCTCTCTCCTTCTGGACTCCTTCGCTGTAAATCCATCCAGACACACAAGCAACGGCGACAGCTGGGAAACAGAACTATTGCTATTCTCCAATGGCACTCAATCATGACCATCTCAGACCATTTCCACACTCTTCGCAAAAAAAACAAAAAGGAATAGTTCAGCCACCAAATTTTTTTCTTTCTTCTTTTTTTAAATTTCGCACTCCCTTTCTATAACTGCCTTTCTTGCTTACACACACTCCTGTTTTTGTCCTGAAGCAACAACCCAATCTGTCAGTGACATATTTCTTAACTCCTACTATTATGTTCCTTCACATGCTTCTTTGGATTGTTCTGTCTCCCCAGTCCCTCTGCTCGTTTTTGAATTCGCCCCCCTCTTCCTCCCTTCTCTCTCCGCCTCGCATCTCTATGTGTCAGAAGATACAGTCTCTCCTTGTCTGAGGTTTGCTGCTCTGCTCCGTTTCCAGCACATGTGGTATCAAACCGACCTACATGGGTGCGATAAAGCAAACAGTCAGCAGTCCCCTCCCTGACAGACTAATTTGAACAAATTCTCAAATTGCGCCCCAAATTGAAAGCACATTGGGGTGTGGGCGGCCATCACTTATGAAAATCTGGATAAGTGACCAACAACGAGGCCAAAATAATGCACGGGCAACTACCCTTGTTACTGTAAGCAGCTGGGAAGCCAGACAGATGTTCAGGTTGTGCCAGCGGTTGCGCCAGTATGGATGTCTGAGCGGTATTTCTGTGTGTGTGACGTGGCAGGAATGTTTTGTTATGGTATGGCTGTAGGGTGTGGAAGTGCGTCTCCCGCCCTTCACCAAGTGTACATACAGAGTCTAATGACTCTGAGGAATGTTAATCAGAGGTTCAATAAACAGAACCAATCACACATATGGTGCACACAGATGTGTACGAAATGATTGCAGTATCCCTCTGGACCATCTATTTTTTTTTTTTTTTTGGTGTAGCATGGGGGGTGATAATTAAAAGATTCAGTGAATCAGATCACATGACCTGTAATCACTAATACTTCCAGGGCTTGCTTGAGCCTTTCCCCTTTTCTCTTTGTTTCTCTGCCTCCTGGAAACTAGTCCCAGCTCCAGCTCTTGTGAGTGAAAACAGAGGTCTATTTTCTGGACAGGGTTACTCCTAGTCTCTGATTGTGTTTGTTTGTGCTGTGGGGGGAGACGAGAGAACGCCTTTCATTTCTAAATTATCACCCCGTGAGGGTCGTCATAAAGCCTTGACCCCTTTCCTTTGCTCACAAACTGTTTTCACACTTGAGCTCCGGACAGTATCAAGAGAATCAGGATGCCATCTGATGTTTTCATACATGGCACGTGGCAGGAGATGGTCTCACAACTGGAAATACTCTTTTTGATTTAGGCAGCGAGATGGTATAACCATGCACTAGCTGTAAAATCTGTGCAAGTCCCACATAAGATGAAAAACTGTGCAATAGGACATGGCAGGCGCTTTGCAACAGAAAGCTGGTAGGCTAAAGTGTGTTCAGTGCCTGATCTGCTTTGGATATTTGTATCACATTTGTAATAGACAGAAAATTTTGTATGTGTAATGCAGGTACAGTATCAGCACTTCACCCCGCTTGCATCGTCCGCGAGCTGCCCTAAAACAGGTTACTCAGCTCAGGAAAGGGAGCGTCCATTTCGCTGATTGTAAGGAATTAATACAAAGCAATTTCAGCTGGCAAGTGGAGAGGATTCCCAAGACATCTTTTCTGTCTCCAAAGCACACAAAAGAAAGAAAGAAAGAAAGAAAGAAAGAAAGAAAAATGGGGCAAAATCGTGATGCAGCACGCCTAAGCCGTGGCTAAGTCCCACAGCCATTGGCCATAATGAAAACTGCTCTGCGAAGTGTGCCCAGTGGCGGTCAGACAGATCCACCCGCTGCACCGCTGCACAATGAGGCTGTTATACTCATGACAAGCATCTCTCTCTGCCCAGACGCAGTGCATAGAGAAAACTGTTGACACCCACAAAATACAGTTCCCATTACATCACATTGAGGCCCATCGCAATTTTTTGAGAGTAATGTTAAATTTAGTCAAGCCATCAGTCACTCCACCCAGTGTGCTGCGCGTGATATTCTGCAGCCACGTCGCAAGCAGCTCTAACTATTCTACAGTATCCAAACTTTTTAAAGATGGGGACAGACCGTTCCCTACACGTGCATCAATCGCGCCACTCGTTTGCTAATTTTTATAGCACACGGCTGATATTTAGCATTCGAACTCAACACCACGCTGCATGTATTCAAGCCAGAGCCTCACCAGATGTTACATTTTATATTAAAATGTCATTTGCATACCGCATCAGAAAATTGGCTTCGCTTCCTCACAGAAACATATGAAGCGGGGATTACGGCGAGATATTCTTCAAAGGTAAGGGGCTCAAATTTAGCTGCCACCATTGCAAATTGCAGATCAACTTTCTTTTCTTTGCTCTGGACATACAAGCCTAGCGTGATTCCTGAGGCAATGCACCTGGGCTTCATCTTTCTGTGGGCCATGCGGTATAAAAGTGTAGTGGGGGAGGTTGATGATGGTTATCTGGAGAGAGGAAAAGAAACCCTTTGGGTTTCTATGCTGTGCTTTAGACGTGTTAGCTATCGTAGAGAAATTAGTAATTTCATTGTTTATTTAGTAATGCAAGCATAGTGCGAATGAAAAAAAGTGACATTCCTTTTTTTCCTTTCATGCTGAGCAAACGAGGTCATTTTCATTCACACTTTGAATCAAAAACAAGAAGAAAAAAAACTAAATGACTTTCACCCTTTGGCAAACGTGGATGGTGATGCAGGTTTAGGCACAAACAAGGAAAGTAATGAAAACGAAGTGCAGCATGGCATTGCTGACTTTTCACTGTGTTTAATACTTTCTGATTTATTTTTTATCTTCTGTTTTCAACTGTTAAACACTTTTTGTTGCACTCCTATATTTGTTCCAGAGACCCGTCAAGTAATTACCAAAGTTTACTTACTTTCCCTGAGATAATTGAGATGAGAGAGAAGCACTTCTGCGTTGTACATGGTGGTGAGCCGTAGAAAGTCATCCTTGCTCATCTTGCAGAGCTCTTTGCCGTCCGTGTTTTGAAACATTGCCGTATCAATCTCTAACAAGCCATACTCCTTGATGGCCCACTCTAGCCACTGGCGCACATGGTCCTGGGACCACAGTGATGGGTCTGCAGGACGACAGAAGGAAAGGAGACTGGTTTTACTGACTGTTGTGGGCAGACTTCAGGAAAGACATATCTCTAAGTTAAAGGGAGGAGGAGTAATAAACAAACTGAAGGCAGTTTCTATTTTCTTTGTATTATTGCAGGCTCTTTACCTCACAATATAAAGTGCCTTCAGGCAACTGTTGTTGTGATTTAGCTTCATATAATAATGCTGAGGTGAACAGACTTCAGTTTGTGTGGTTTAGACAGAATACTAAATATTGCTTTTACTTTATTAAGTAAAATGAAAACAGAGCAGATTCCTAGTTCAGTCACCTATCATAGAATAGTATTCGTTTTTGAATCTCATCATTAAATTTACTGAACTTTGTGATACCAAAGAAAACTCAGTATTTGCAAATGTTACTTGACCCATGCCTGATACACAGCACAGCCAATTTGGAAACCAAACCCCAAACTTGCCACTTTGTGGTTAAGGAGTGGCATCCAAGTGAGCTCCTATTAGGTTAATAGATGAGTGGCCTTTGGCATCAGCTAAACACTAAAAAATGAATAATTTACCAAGTCGGCATTCAGTTTTAATTAAATAATCTGGATTTCTTGTTTTTTGGCACACTGTTTGCCATTCTGAAATGTACTGAAACGCCTTTTGTTTGGACTTTGAGTGAAAGACAAATTTCTTAAACTAAGTGTTCAAACAAAGGATATAGTAAAAAAAATAAATATCTACTTAGGTTCATTAGATTGTGCCTCAGCATTAGTGACATCATACCAGAACAGGCAAGTGACTGCCATCTAACAATAGTAATCAATTTTGTTCTCATGTCCTGATTAATTTTTCCTAACTATACACATCTGTTCTTACCTGCAGGTACAATGACTCTCCGTTCATTGGTGGTCATGTTGGGGGGAGGGGCGTTCTTCTCATCCATGTAGTTTCCATAGTTCATCTGAGATGTATCATTACCCCCCACCAGCTTATTACATTTACCCACACTGCAGTCCACTGGAGACTCCCTGCTGCACAAACATGCATGCACACACACACATGCACACCAAGTAAGTTGTAAAAATATTATCAGCAGATAAACTGGGTGTTGTTGAATTTCCTTTCCAGCCATTGACTTTGGCACGAGATATTCTGAGCCAAGCATATCAAAGATTAGATGTGAAACGTGAAGGTTAGCTGTGGTAAAGAAACGGCCCGCTGAATGACAAATGACAACAGCAGCAGAAGTGTCATACAAATGGGTGACAAATTAGAAGCAAAACCTGAAAATCTGCAATGAGTGTGGATCTGTTTGATCCACATAGCAGCATAATGTGCCATGGTTTGGGTCCACATGTACCATTAGAGGGAAGGGGCACTGAAAATAAATACAGCGTTTATCTGAGAGATCATGTTTATCCTACGCCGAAACATTTCTATTATGAAGGGAGGGGTCTCTTCTACGATGACAATAGCCCTGGCCATCTGGAGCAAGGAGTTACTGGATGGTTTGAGGAAATGCACTCACCACATCTCAACACAGTTAAAAAACACCTAACAGTGAATGGTACTCCATCTTACCAGGAGAGCTTGAGAGACTTGGAGAATGAAAGCCAAAGCCACACCTAACTGAAACTCATTGTGTCAATTTTGCTTTTTAATTCATCACCCGCTTGCATGTCTGATAAAAGTGCATAAAAACTCATCTCTATTAAACAATGCATGCCACAGGGTGTGGCTGTCATGTCATTACCTGGATCCGTTCATGTGCTCATATTCTCTTTTGACATTGACCCTCACTGGCTGGTTGATCCACTCCTGTTGTGGGGGTAAGGGGTTGATTTTGTGGGTCTGGCCGTAGTCCTGTGTGCCAGATGCAGTCATATCTGTTTTGGGTAGAGGGGCAGCAGCAGCGTAGGGAGGCTCAAATAAGGACTGGTCTTCACTCACCACTGATAGCGCCTCCTGGAGGTGAAAATAACAAATCCTTGGTATTTCTTTCAAAATTCTTTAATGCTTGTGAGCTGTAGAGGTGTTATAGTAGGGTTTATTCTTTCTAGCGTCCCAATTTTGCACTATACTAAATATCTTTCTCTTCTGGCTTCACATGCATCAAAGCGAATGCTTGACATGAACAAATACAACTCAAATTTCTTAGTTGACACTATCCAGAAACTTGTGATGTCAAATTTCGAATCTCTAGTGTATTTTTTGTTTACAGTAATTATGTGCAGTTATGGGTCATATCGCTGTCTGGCATCCTCGGTGGTTTGTGTTTACAAGAGTAGTGGCTGTAGCTTCCTGTTGATGTTACGAGGACTTCAATCATGCCCACAGTGGAGTAGGGGAGATGCAGATAGGATGCCACAGGGCCTTCTGGTGTAGTAACATCAATAATGACAATAATATTAATCAAAACACACGGCCAGCAGCGGTCACCTAGTGGCTCCCATATAAAACGACAAAAAAAAAAAAAAGGTCTTCAAACTAACAGTTAACAGCATCCTAATCTAATAATCCTTATTCCTGGGCTGTAATTATTTGTTTCTTATCGCCAACTTTGTAATTTCACTGCACCCTGAAATTCCCCCTGTCAGGCCCTGGTGTGGCTACCCTGTCTGGTGCTGGGCTTCTCCCCACAGCAGAAGACTCAACAGAAGCATTTGGGTCACGGCTCCAGTGACCCCCCTCTACTTTGACTCAGCTGGAGCAATGCAAGTTTATTAAAGAAAACAAACTCTGAAACGCTATGCGGCTTCAACATGCTCCTCATGTAATGTCTTGGAAGTAAAGACTGGATTATGGAGTTTGCTGGTCACATTTTAACATGAAGATGTCACCTGTTTGTGTCTGACAGGGAGCAGAGAAAGACAACGTCACCAAGTCAGATCTGTGCTCAGAATGTGTATACATGTTAACAGGAATGGAATGAGTTTTATATTAGTTTTTCCATTTATCTTTGTGGACAAGAATAAAACAAACAAATACAATGAAAGAAAAACAAAACAATAAAACTAAAGTTTAAAGTGAAATCATTACAGCCATATGCCTCTGAGGATCGGGCCTAGGTCTGATGCGCATCTGGATCTGATAGGATGTGATGGCACAGCTTAGACTGAGACGTGTCTAATCCCCAAGGACTGAATTATTTCATTCCAACATGCCAGATATCTGCCTCGGGGGGAAAAAATGCTACTTGATATTCATTGATCAATATTTCCAACATGCAGCCGTTGCATTCTCAAAAATGTTGCTTTTATGAAAGTGAAATCCTCAAGATCTCACATAACTTCACTTCTATTCACTTCTAAGGCATTTCATGCGAGTGGAAAGTTTTCACTTGCCCTCATTTCAGTGCACTTTCTTTTTGTAGGACACATTTCTCTTGGTGCAATGCATAACTAACTAATATATAAAATGCATGTATGCACATGCATTAACCTCCTAAGACCCAAACTCTTTCATGGCATGCATTTTTAATTTCTCTTTGCTATTTGGACGATTGGGACCTGATAAAGAATCACCAGATTTTTTTTGTATACCTGATTTTTGTTTCTAAGAAAAATGAGAGCCACATATGAAGACATTCGTTTTGAATTTTGATAAAACAGAGGCAGTAAAATGTCCTCGTGAGTGGATATCAGAATGTAGGATTTTGGTCTAGACAACCCAAAATGTGATGTCCACATATGTGGACGCCAGGTTCTAGGAGGTTAAATACAACAATGAAAAAAAGAGAAAAAAGGTGAGAAGACTCTCTCATCAGCTACAGTTTGAGAGCTTAATAAGGGACCTAATGTCCCAACCTTCTCTAGAACTTCAGTAATAACAATCGGGGTGTCTGTTGTATTGGTGCTTTTCTTATTACTGCAGTGAAAAATGATATGTTACATAAAACTTATCCAATGATCAGAAGAGATGTTTGATAGTGTCTGATACTCACTGCAGTGGAAAAAAATGTTAACATTTGTATGTGCCATTTAGCACCATCTGTTGCCTCTGTGTTGGTTGTGTTCACAGAACTGGATGCAAAAAATAGATAAAAAACGATTTACGGTGCATGGTTGTGGCAAATAAACCGGAGCTTTACGGGCTTTTCGCAAACTGGAATATATAGTTTTGTGTTTAACGCTGTGATGATTTGGATTAGTAAGCCTCAATGATGGTGTTCCTTTAAACGTTGAGGAAACGTCAGGTCTACGGGCTATGGCAACTGTAGACCAAACTAGGGATTTTGTAATATACGACTCTTCAGGTTAATGGGTGGATTAAAAAAAAGAGGAAGAAGAAGAAAAAAAAGGAAAAGCTGACCCTCTTAACCGTCTGCCAGAATTAGACTTTCCAGCGATTTTCATCAGTGGATCTGTCATAGTCTGAACACTGGCAGCAAGACACATTATCTGAGCAGAGCACAGCAGCTAGTTTGTGGATGATAAAGTGTAAGAGAGTGAGGGAATGTCTCATTGCAGCCTGATAAAGGGTTTGTTAACTACTATGACTGTTGCACGTTATATTTACAATGACATATCAGGCTGCACAATTGGAGCAATGATTGGCAAGTGGTGTGTGCCCATCAGGATTGGAGTACTCTTTATTTTTATTTGTTTTGTTTTGTTTTAGATAGGGGTACAGCACTCTCGCAGAAGAAGCTGAAAGGATGAGAGAACAGAGCCAATTAGGAACACACACATACTACCAGTGAGAGCTACAGGCAGCCGATTACACACTCTTTGTCTGCCTGAAATCGTCCTAAGATAAGTCGAAAATGTGTTAAGCACCAAAGAGGAACTTCTCCTGAAAAATTATAATCACACACACACCCCCAATGTCCAGAAACTTCCTGAAATTTAAAGATTTTTTAAAATTAATCCTTTAAAGTCAATTCCCCAAAGCATGCTTTCTGCTTTTTTCACTATAGCTCTCCGCAGTAACCAGACAAAGGGGAAAAACATCAAATAAATCATAGCTCAGTTGTGGATCAGCACGCACCATTATGACCATTGTGTGAGTGTGACACCTGCTGGGAACAACCTCTGTTCTGTTTACATCAGCCAAGTCTATCTCCGCAAATGCGTCACTACGTGTCTGGGAGCTGGCTGGATACTGCGTGGAATAACTCCACATCCAGACTACACGTGTATCTGTTTGGCGTTCACACACAGCCATCTACCAGGAGCCACCCACGGAGAGGGAGGGGGGGCATTCCTGTCTTTTGTTTAAGGAGGAAGAGGAAACCTGTCAGGAAAAGATTGTGTAGAACAGGAAGCTCTCATGGCTAGAGAGTCCTTCCTTTCTTTAGCGAGCATGAATGCAAGTAGCAGCCAGTCGTTTACACCAAAAGGATTCAATTATGATTGCATTAATTGTAATGCAGCTTCTTACTTTGTTAGAAAACCCAGGCTGATATAGTCATGTCCTCTTGCAGCCGTGGGGGGTAATTTACTTCAAGTGCGCTACAAAACAATCACAGCGCTGTGAGCGATGAGCGATTTCAGGCTATATGTAGACTGACATTTTGTTTGTCTGGCCAACGTTTACACTCTTCCAAAACTCACACCACACCCAGCCGCCACAAACTAGCTACTTTAAATTTCCGAAAGAAAAATAAATCGCATTAGGTTTTCTTGCAACAATAAGAGTGAATACAGATGCTTCATTCTTCCCAGCTCACACTTGTTAACTAAACGCGTTGCAGGGTGAACTTAATAGGGACTTTGCCATTCAACATCTGGTGGCTTCAGCCATAATGCATCTGGAATTTGACTGTTGGGGGGGCCGGTAGCCAGTGTTAATGTAGACCAGCGCTCAACCAGCAGCAGCACCATTTCAAAATAGTTGTGTAACTGCACGAGGAGCAAGCCAAGGTATCGTTGTGAAGGTTTGCGGTTTAGAGTGTCGCAAACCGTGCAGTTACTGTGTGAAGTAACCGTATGACAGCCTTCCTTACACTTTCACAAATCTCCCTGTCCGGCAGCGGAGGGGATAACAGAAACAACAACCAACAGAAATACAGGGAGGAATGTGATTCTTCTTCTTTTGTGGTAAATTCTAAGCCGTCAGAGTTTTTAACCTAGACGAGATCTTCGTACCGAGCCGGGCGATGTGCCACACCACTGTTGCGCAGCTCGACACATCTATCCAGCGGTACATCCAGTCATGGCTATTGCTCAGCCCCCGCTGCCCAGACTAAACCAAATCGCTGAACACAAGTATTACTTATGACTACAGGAAAGTACAGTCTACATGGGTTTGTATGAAACAATTCATCGCTCCTTTGTGCCTTTCCAGACGCGCGTAATTATGCGCTCGGTCCCCCAAATCCAAAGGGTGATCTCTGATTTAGCCTCGAATCCACACCACAGCAGTGCCCTCGCAACCAGTCAGATAATATATATATATATATATGTATATACAAAAAGCGAGAAGGATACTTTCAAAGAAAGAAGAAGGAAATCGGGTTACCCGCTTTCAGACCGACAGAAAAAAGCCGCTCATCTTTGCCTGACTGGAGATCCCAGCTCACAGACGACACAGAGGAGTATTTCAAACCATTGCTTAAAAAAAAGGAGGCGCAACTTCGAAAAAAAGCAGTCTCCCACAAAGTCATACACCCCGTTCTCCACCCTTACCTTAATAGTTCCGTCCATTTTGCGCAATTTTCAGCGGACCCGGACGATACCCCAAACATGACACGCTCCTGAATTAATTCCAGTCCCCGGTATGTGGCGGAGAGAAAGAGACACTTTTACCGGATTGCGTTTTTTCTTTCCTCTAAATTTGGGAAGTGAAGTCACCACTGTTGAGAAGGTTGAGAAGGAAGCTGTGTGTCACCGAAAGCCCTGCCTTCAAAAAAGCAGGATACTGTCCCAGAGAGATAAGCAGGGAAAACAATTGAGTGTTCGCTCCGCTGTTATGTTTTTCTGGTCGGAAATATTTACAGGATGGCTGCCTGCGTTGTGCACAGCCATTGCTGTGTAGCCTGCAGTAAAATTGTGTTGTGTGTTTTGCTTTCCCAGTAATGCCACAGATGGTGTGGAATGGTTTACTATTTCTCCGGCTTATGAATTATTCCTGCTCATATTTGACTGAGATTTTGTGGAAAGGGGTTTTACTGTCGCCGGACAATCTAAGTTATGCGATTGCATGTTTTAGAGCGCTTTTGGTTAACGCCTACACTTCAGACTTACATCTGGCCACTACCTCCGATTCTCTATAAATCAGCCTATTCTCTCTTTAAAAAAAATAAAAAATAAAAAAATGTTTATTATATACATAGTTAAAGTGATACATTAAATAAACATTGTCTTTGAACCTAGACAGATGTTGGAAACATCTGACTAGGTTCGATGTAGCTCTAAATCAAATAAGGAGAGCAACCTGAACACCTCTGACAGGAATTGTTGTAAACTCATTTTTTTTTCTATGAAGCCTTTTGTGGATTTCTATTTTTCCCTGAGACACCATTAATAAAATCCAAGCATTTAGCTCCAACCGCACTAAAATCTAAGGGTCTGGGCTACACGTGTGCGTCTGCTGTTCAGCACAGGGCTAAAAGGATGAAGCTCAGAATGCATCAACATAAGCCCACTAAAAATGATTATTATTATTCGATATATTTACGTTTTTGTCATTTTAATCATAGCTTTTTAAACTCCAAACTTTCTGTTTTACTCCATGTTTGCTTAAGTCTAAAAAAGAAACCCCAGATCCCCACCCCCACATATATTTCCTCTTCTTTTACCCCACGAAATTCCTCCTCATCAATTTAGACCCAATTTCAGGCACATGCTAGACGAGTAACCAGGTCTGAATATGAGCAGACTAATAACACTACATTTGGTAATTCTGAAAGACGGGACACATTTACATCCAACAAAACGGGTAACTAACTTTAGAAGCCTTTAAAATGTTCACCTTAACCAAGGTTGCGCAATTGCAGGAGTCTGAGTACAAAATAAAATAAAATGAGAGACTTTCTTTGCTAAACTGAATGCACCTGGTTACGGTGTAATTAAGATAATAATGATTATGAATATTCTTGTGATTTTGAGGGCTGGTTTCGCTTTGAGGATCGGCCTCAGTGTGCACAAAAAAGAAGCTGGGAGCTGCTGCCAGCGAAGACTGGCAGCAGGGCCGGCCTGTCTGCTCTCGGCTTGGGGGTCTGGTGAAGCTGTGGGCCCCCACCCTTGGGACCACCACATCTGGATCCTGCTAAGGGTCAAGGCTTCTCCTGCCTGAGGCCAGTTCAGACTCGTGTAATTAAGGGAGACACCTTGTTTAACTCTTCAGTGACTGGCTTGGGTTGTTTTTTGTTATTCTTATACATTCCAAAGTCTAAGGTTTTCAATTTTTTGTTGTTGGGAGACTGGTGATAAAGGGGGGAAATTAAAGAAGTACTTAAGCTGCGACCTTGAGCAAGTGACTTACTATAAGGTTTTATGATCAGCAATAAAGAAACAGATCTCTTCAAACACTCCATCCCACCAGTGTGTGATGTGCATCTTTGGATTTATGTCACTTTCCATTAATAAAAATACACTCATCCCGCTGTGGTGCCAAAATCAGTTTAGGTACCATAAACAAACGAAATATCTTTGGAAACAGAGCTGCAAATTTCCAGGACATTATCAAATGATGCAACCCCCCCCCCCCCCCCCCCCTCCTGCTTAAAGAAAATAAAATAAGTGATTTTGGAAGTTAACAACATGTCCTTCTGATTCAAGGCCATAACCTACCTGCCACTCTGATTTATCAAGAAGACTGGGGGGTTGGTGGTGGCAGAATCTACATAGATCATAATGAATACTGTGGTAACAAACATTTTGGAAGGCCAATAAACAAATGCAAGTTGGTTTACACAGCGAACCACAGAACATCTGGCTTGACGCTGGAACTAGACAGCCAGACATTTCTTCTTACACCACGAGCCAGTAGCTCCTCTGTCTCTCCGCTGGGGCAACGAGCCAGAGGTGGGCGGACACTATGGTGAGTTTATGTTCTGCAGCTTTTCAATTGTTAGGCCCATCCTTTTTCTTTAGCTTATAGAAGGATCTGCTGAGATTTGTCTTATAGATTTGTGATTTACAGTTAGTTAATGAGTTCAATTGAGTAATATGGTTATGGAGCGAAGACAAACAGTCTGTAGAAGGAGTGATAAATCACTCCATTATATATATATATATATATATATATATATATTATATATATCTATATATATATATATATATATATATATATATTATATATATATATATATATATATATATATATATATATATTCTATATATGAAGATTATTCTTTAACAATTTTTAAACACGAGTTCGCTACTCTTTGCCCAATGGTGTGCACCTGGAAACCCCATTTGGCTATTCTTGAAGTGGGAAATACATAAAGCGGGCCACTGAGTGTTGTGAGAAACACAACTGTTCTCAGAGTGTTATTTCAGCGAAGAAATAGTCCCGGTCCATGCGAGTCTGTTGGGGTTGCTGCTTATTAGAATGCAGACTTGTATTCAGATCATTCCTTCTCTGGGGCTAAAAGACAGCTCGAGTCAAAATACTGAGGGCAAAAAGTGGAGTCTGCAGCACATATAAGCACGAACTGTCTGGCCCCTCGCTCTAGGCCATAATTAATTTGAGATTTATTTTTATTGGAGAGTTCCAGTCTCGCCTGGCCTTAACCAAACAAAACCAAATGCTTGGCCGTGGATCCGCTTGAATGGGGAATATTTCTTTTTAAATTTTCTATTGAGGCGTGCCACATTCAGACCAACATCTCTTTGAGTGCGAGTGAGCCAGTGAGTGCTGGACTTGCACGCAAAAAAAAAAGAAAAGAAAAAAAGGCACAGGCTCACCCTCAACCCAAACAGGAGAATAGTAACTGTCATTCAACAAAGAATGGGATTAAAGCAAACGTAAGCAATCCGGGCTGCAAACTATAAGAGGCGAGCAAAATTGAAAGTTAACTCCCGATATCAACTTTTCTCCCTCACTGATCTCCTCTGTCTCACTCCCTCTTCTATATATATATAATTTTTTTTATTTTTTATTTTTTCTAAGGGAGCAGAAAGACTCTTTTAAATGCGTATTTTCTCCTTAAACATTCCCTGCTATTTAACTCTTTCACAACAAATCCGGAGTTGTTCTGAGCCCCGAAACGCAGGATCTCTCAGCAGTGGCACAAACGCCGTGCCTGGATGAAAGCAGCCCTTATTCAAAAGGGAACGGGTCTTCAAAACATTAACAAGAAGCCCGTGGGAAAAAAATACCTTGATTATGAAGATATTACAGCAATTTTGCTGCTGCACAATGACTTATTTTAATGAGGCGCAGCCACCCAAGTTTACTTACACTTGTTGACATCTTCTAGTCTTACACACACACACACACACACACACACACACACACACACACACACACACACACACACACACACACCTCAACCAGCAGCAGCACCATTTCAAAATAGTTGTGTAACTGCACGAGGAGCAAGCCAAGGTATCGTTGTGAAGGTTTGCGGTTTAGAGTGTCGCAAACCGTGCAGTTACTGTGTGAAGTAACCGTATGACAGCCTTCCTTACACTTTCACAAATCTCCCTGTCCGGCAGCGGAGGGGATAACAGAAACAACAACCAACAGAAATACAGGGAGGAATGTGATTCTTCTTCTTTTGTGGTAAATTCTAAGCCGTCAGAGTTTTTAACCTAGACGAGATCTTCGTACCGAGCCGGGCGATGTGCCACACCACTGTTGCGCAGCTCGACACATCTATCCAGCGGTACATCCAGTCATGGCTATTGCTCAGCCCCCGCTGCCCAGACTAAACCAAATCGCTGAACACAAGTATTACTTATGACTACAGGAAAGTACAGTCTACATGGGTTTGTATGAAACAATTCATCGCTCCTTTGTGCCTTTCCAGACGCGCGTAATTATGCGCTCGGTCCCCCAAATCCAAAGGGTGATCTCTGATTTAGCCTCGAATCCACACCACAGCAGTGCCCTCGCAACCAGTCAGATAATATATATATATATATGTATATACAAAAAGCGAGAAGGATACTTTCAAAGAAAGAAGAAGGAAATCGGGTTACCCGCTTTCAGACCGACAGAAAAAAGCCGCTCATCTTTGCCTGACTGGAGATCCCAGCTCACAGACGACACAGATGAGTATTTCAAACCATTGCTTAAAAAAAAGGAGGCTCAACTTCGAAAAAAAGCAGTCTCCCACAAAGTCATAGACCCCGTTCTCCACCCTTACCTTAATAGTTCCGTCCATTTTGCGCAATTTTCAGCGGACCCGGACGATACCCCAAACATGACACGCTCCTGAATTAATTCCAGTCCCCGGTATGTGGCGGAGAGAAAGAGACACTTTTACCGGATTGCGTTTTTTCTTTCCTCTAAATTTGGGAAGTGAAGTCACCACTGTTGAGAAGGTTGAGAAGGAAGCTGTGTGTCACCGAAAGCCCTGCCTTCAAAAAAGCAGGATACTGTCCCAGAGAGATAAGCAGGGAAAACAATTGAGTGTTCGCTCCGCTGTTATGTTTTTCTGGTCGGAAATATTTACAGGATGGCTGCCTGCGTTGTGCACAGCCATTGCTGTGTAGCCTGCAGTAAAATTGTGTTGTGTGTTTTGCTTTCCCAGTAATGCCACATATGGTGTGGAATGGTTTACTATTTCTCCGGCTTATGAATTATTCCTGCTCATATTTGACTGAGATTTTGTGGAAAGGGGTTTTACTGTCGCCGGACAATCTAAGTTATGCGATTGCATGTTTTAGAGCGCTTTTGGTTAACGCCTACACTTCAGACTTACATCTGGCCACTACCTCCGATTCTCTATAAATCAGCCTATTCTCTCTTTAAAAAAAATAAAAAATAAAATAATGTTTATTATATACATAGTTAAAGTGATACATTAAATAAACATTGTCTTTGAACCTAGACAGATGTTGGAAACATCTGACTAGGTTCGATGTAGCTCTAAATCAAATAAGGAGAGCAACCTGAACACCTCTGACAGGAATTGTTGTAAACTCATTTTTTTTTCTATGAAGCCTTTTGTGGATTTCTATTTTTCCCTGAGACACCATTAATAAAATCCAAGCATTTAGCTCCAACCGCACTAAAATCTAAGGGTCTGGGCTACACGTGTGCGTCTGCTGTTCAGCACAGGGCTAAAAGGATGAAGCTCAGAATGCATCAACATAAGCCCACTAAAAATGATTATTATTATTCGATATATTTACGTTTTTGTCATTTTAATCATAGCTTTTTAAACTCCAAACTTTCTGTTTTACTCCATGTTTGCTTAAGTCTAAAAAAGAAACCCCAGATCCCCACCCCCACATATATTTCCTCTTCTTTTACCCCACGAAATTCCTCCTCATCAATTTAGACCCAATTTCAGGCACATGCTAGACGAGTAACCAGGTCTGAATATGAGCAGACTAATAACACTACATTTGGTAATTCTGAAAGACGGGACACATTTACATCCAACAAAACGGGTAACTAACTTTAGAAGCCTTTAAAATGTTCACCTTAACCAAGGTTGCGCAATTGCAGGAGTCTGAGTACAAAATAAAATAAAATGAGAGACTTTCTTTGCTAAACTGAATGCACCTGGTTACGGTGTAATTAAGATAATAATGATTATGAATATTCTTGTGATTTTGAGGGCTGGTTTCGCTTTGAGGATCGGCCTCAGTGTGCACAAAAAAGAAGCTGGGAGCTGCTGCCAGCGAAGACTGGCAGCAGGGCCGGCCTGTCTGCTCTCGGCTTGGGGGTCTGGTGAAGCTGTGGGCCCCCACCCTTGGGACCACCACATCTGGATCCTGCTAAGGGTCAAGGCTTCTCCTGCCTGAGGCCAGTTCAGACTCGTGTAATTAAGGGAGACACCTTGTTTAACTCTTCAGTGACTGGCTTGGGTTGTTTTTTGTTATTCTTATACATTCCAAAGTCTAAGGTTTTCAATTTTTTGTTGTTGGGAGACTGGTGATAAAGGGGGGAAATTAAAGAAGTACTTAAGCTGCGACCTTGAGCAAGTGACTTACTATAAGGTTTTATGATCAGCAATAAAGAAACAGATCTCTTCAAACACTCCATCCCACCAGTGTGTGATGTGCATCTTTGGATTTATGTCACTTTCCATTAATAAAAATACACTCATCCCGCTGTGGTGCCAAAATCAGTTTAGGTACCATAAACAAACGAAATATCTTTGGAAACAGAGCTGCAAATTTCCAGGACATTATCAAATGATGCAACCCCCCCCCCCCCCCCCCCTCCTGCTTAAAAGAAAATAAAATAAGTGATTTTGGAAGTTAACAACATGTCCTTCTGATTCAAGGCCATAACCTACCTGCCACTCTGATTTATCAAGAAGACTGGGGGGTTGGTGGTGGCAGAATCTACATAGATCATAATGAATACTGTGGTAACAAACATTTTGGAAGGCCAATAAACAAATGCAAGTTGGTTTACACAGCGAACCACAGAACATCTGGCTTGACGCTGGAACTAGACAGCCAGACATTTCTTCTTACACCACGAGCCAGTAGCTCCTCTGTCTCTCCGCTGGGGCAACGAGCCAGAGGTGGGCGGACACTATGGTGAGTTTATGTTCTGCAGCTTTTCAATTGTTAGGCCCATCCTTTTTCTTTAGCTTATAGAAGGATCTGCTGAGATTTGTCTTATAGATTTGTGATTTACAGTTAGTTAATGAGTTCAATTGAGTAATATGGTTATGGAGCGAAGACAAACAGTCTGTGAAAGGAGTGATAAATCACTCCTATATATATATATATATATATATATATATACTATATATATATATATATATATATATATATATATATATATATATATATATATATATATATATATATATATATATATATATGAAGATTATTCTTTAACAATTTTTAAACACGAGTTCGCTACTCTTTGCCCAATGGTGTGCACCTGGAAACCCCATTTGGCTATTCTTGAAGTGGGAAATACATAAAGCGGGCCACTGAGTGTTGTGAGAAACACAACTGTTCTCAGAGTGTTATTTCAGCGAAGAAATAGTCCCGGTCCATGCGAGTCTGTTGGGGTTGCTGCTTATTAGAATGCAGACTTGTATTCAGATCATTCCTTCTCTGGGGCTAAAAGACAGCTCGAGTCAAAATACTGAGGGCAAAAAGTGGAGTCTGCAGCACATATAAGCACGAACTGTCTGGCCCCTCGCTCTAGGCCATAATTAATTTGAGATTTATTTTTATTGGAGAGTTCCAGTCTCGCCTGGCCTTAACCAAACAAAACCAAATGCTTGGCCGTGGATCCGCTTGAATGGGGAATATTTCTTTTTAAATTTTCTATTGAGGCGTGCCACATTCAGACCAACATCTCTTTGAGTGCGAGTGAGCCAGTGAGTGCTGGACTTGCACGCAAAAAAAAAAGAAAAGAAAAAAAGGCACAGGCTCACCCTCAACCCAAACAGGAGAATAGTAACTGTCATTCAACAAAGAATGGGATTAAAGCAAACGTAAGCAATCCGGGCTGCAAACTATAAGAGGCGAGCAAAATTGAAAGTTAACTCCCGATATCAACTTTTCTCCCTCACTGATCTCCTCTGTCTCACTCCCTCTTCTATATATATATAATTTTTTTTATTTTTTATTTTTTCTAAGGGAGCAGAAAGACTCTTTTAAATGCGTATTTTCTCCTTAAACATTCCCTGCTATTTAACTCTTTCACAACAAATCCGGAGTTGTTCTGAGCCCCGAAACGCAGGATCTCTCAGCAGTGGCACAAACGCCGTGCCTGGATGAAAGCAGCCCTTATTCAAAAGGGAACGGGTCTTCAAAACATTAACAAGAAGCCCGTGGGAAAAAAATACCTTGATTATGAAGATATTACAGCAATTTTGCTGCTGCACAATGACTTATTTTAATGAGGCGCAGCCACCCAAGTTTACTTACACTTGTTGACATCTTCTAGTCTACACACACACACACACACACACACACACAACACACACACACACACACACACACACACACACACACACACACACACACACATTGCAATAAAGAGAAATACTTAATGGCTTCAGCCACAGACA
>NW_024582449.1:749141-753349 GCF_018398535.1 Haplochromis burtoni
TGCGGCTGTAACAGTTGCAGGTAGTCACGCCGAGCCATGTGTGACGTGATGTAGGTTTATGTGAAAACCAGATGTGCGCTGTTTGCTTTATTTACATTTTTAGGACCAAGAGAAAGAGAGACTCAGAGAGAGAGGGAGAGAGAAGTTCGTGACGTCAGACATGTTTATGACCCGTAATAGCAGCATTTTTGGAGTAAAGAGGGAAAAAAAAGTTGAGTCGAGTTTGGTAAATCACACAGACCACAGATCCACACTTCAGCACTGACTTGACAGTGTAAACATGTAGGCTTTTTCCACGCGAAGAAAAATAAAATGCCCCCCGGTAGGTACTCAGGCTACAGGTGTCAGACTTAGAAAATAATACAAAAAATAAGTAGCATTTAAAAATTTCAACAGGCGCATAAAATCAGCATTAAAAAAGCCCATTTTGGCAACAGGCGGGGGTAGAAACACTGGTTTTAAATACAAATAAAGACAGTGGTTTGCTAAAGGTTTTAACATTCATTATCATTTCACTGTGCGCAGTCTTCAATGAAAGGACCCCAAATTGTCCCTCAAACATTACCTGATCCAAGAGACGGTGGTGTCTTACCTTGACGTAAGACGACGTGTCAGGGACAGTTTGAAACATGTCTACTTGACAGAGACAGGCCCAAGGGTGCTCAGTGTCCAATGGGCCCTGAGAAAAAGGAAAAGAAGACAAACAATTATCGAGATTTCTTTCACCATTATTTATTGATTTTATTATTTCATTTAAATGTTATTTACACTTGCTGAACTGCAAACATCCACAGAGTACCGCGTGTTTTCACGTGTTTTAAGAAGTCCGGCGTAGTGCACACATGGGTTACCACTTCCACCAAAATAAAGAGAAAGTCAAATTTGCTTAATGGCCCCCCGTGCACGTCAGACTCCACGCATAATGGCTGGATTCATTCATAAAGCTCTCATTTTTTTTCACCAGTGGTCAGCGGTATTAGATACGGGTACCTTTTAATTACCGCTGTCCATAGCTGACATTCAGAAACACCATTAGACGGAAATTACACCACTGACCTACTGCTAACATGGATGAATTACTTCATGTCGCCCAATAGGAGTTGGGCAGAAAAAAAAAGAAAAAGGAGGGCCCCATCCCAACCCCCATCACGTTTTCCCCCTAAAGCTTACCACATATTGAAACACTTTTCGCTTTAATAAATGCAGCTTACAAAGTCTAGGGTGAAAGGGCACTTAGAGGACGGTGTTTTTTAGTCCATTCCCTCCCTCTGCAATTATTAGGAAGGCAACGGCACACGGCACCAGAAATGGCTCTTGTGCTACGTGATAAAGCAAATAAATGTATATGGACTTGCAGGACGCACCATTAAAGCTTAACATATTTTAACAAGGCGTACGGGACATCGTCGTCCTGTTCAGCAGCTATGCTGCGATGTGTGATGATTAGAAGCATGCAGTCGTGGCCATATTTTGATAATCGATTTTTTTTCCCCCTGCTGTACACATTTTTATTTTTGATGCTGACTCCAGACCACGAGCCTTTGGCATCTTGTAGAAAACACCTGTCAAAAAATCCAAGAAAAAAAACATGTTTATACCAGAGAGTCACAGCAACACAAGCTCTCTCTATGTGCAGCGCAATTTCGAGTCTCTTTTTCGTGCCTCGTGATAAATTGACCAAGGAAGAGTGCATTATACATGAACGTGGCACGGTTTTAAATCCCTTTATTTTGAAGTTTGTTTTTTTTCTTTCGATTCCTTCGGGCAAAAGCAGAGCTCGCCTCATAAAGTTCCCCAAATGCATCCAATTTCTACGCGGTAAAAAGACCATAGGATACCGCATCTGCAGCCAATTAGGCAGAGGAGGACTGGTGAATAACGGCGTGAACCTTCCTCCGAGACAGCCCCGTGGGCCGGGACCCCTCTAGTGTTACATTTTAAGCATCTTACCTTGCTGTTATCCATCACAAACGAGAGCCAACTGATTTTCGGCTAATACGCATTCCATTTTGTTTGTCTTACCTTCCCCAAAGTTAGACTGTGAAGAAGTGGCTTGACAAAAGATTATCAGGTTATTGCTTTTCGATATAATTCGACCCTTAAGTGGGAAAAATAAAAGTCTGATGCAACGATACACGAAGATTAGCGCAACTATTAAGATGTAGCTGCTGCAGTTTCATTTCACTTTTGGAGTCATTCCGAAACGTCCACTCTCGCTCGAGGTGCAAACTCTACATCCGTTTACGACGTGACTGGGCATCAATAAAAGCAATAAAACAAGCAAAAGTGATTTATTATCCTCCCGCATTCTCACCCACGCTGTGCACAGTTTACACGACTCCGTATTTTGAGGATTATTTTTCCTCACTCACCTGTCGTTGTTGTGCCAGACGCTTGATCTCTCTTTCTTGCTTTCCTTTTTCCGATTGCAGCTAATCACTCCCCCAATTTTAAATAATTAGTCCCGTCCAGGCAAAACCGTTTTCCGAATGATGATGACAGTGAGTTATTTTGAAAGGGGCAAAAAGGAGCGCCGGCTGTATGAATGGAAATGTTAGAGAGATTGAAAAGCCGCGACCAATGAGCAGAGAGAGAAAAACCTCCCCTCGACCGGCGGTGTGAGGCCACTGAACCATGAAATAAGGGAGAAGCAGAGAGAGGGAAAGAGCGTCATAAAGGTGATTTATAAAGCCTGTTGTTGAAAGAAAGTGTCGATATATTTTTTAAGTGCAAAAAAATATATATATATTTTGAGCAGATTTATTATTTATTACAACGAGCAGTCAAATATCAGACAGATGGCACATTGGGCAACCTTCAAAAAGAAACCAGAGCCACCTTTTGTGTTCAACAAACTTGTTGTTACCTATCCAGAATAAAGTTGTAAACAAAGTTCGTTCGTGGGTGGAATTAAAACATAAAGCAATTTATATGACAGATACTGAGCAACCCTAAAAGTGTTATCCATAAGAAACTGACTTAGTGAGGAAATCCCCCTCTGCCACGCAAACAAGCACCCCCTCCAGTTATTAATACTGATGCTAATATTAATAATCAATTATCTCTCAGGAGTAGCTTTTCCGTTCATGTTCCTCTCTGTCCTCACGGTGACAGTCCCCGCAGGAATAAAACAGCAAAACGAGTTCCTTTTCCTGCATCTGACCCCACTCGCTTCACTAAATTCATTTCCTTCACGTCTCTGCCCTCATCTTCGACCCGTGGTCCTCCAAAGGGTGTGGGGGCAATTCACGGTGAGGAAAGTCGGCCAACCATAGCATTTTATAGCCTCATCAAGGTTGCTATTTCACGCAGGGCAACCAAAGTGAAACAGAGAAGTTGGTTGTAACTTGTTGCGTGCGAGAGCCTATAAGATATGCTTAAAATGAGTGTGAAATGTTGGATCTGATGCGGCTTTTTTAAGACCTCTCATACTTTGTAACATACTTACATACTTGTCAGAGCAGAGCTGTAATATCCGCATAGCCTCCATAGCCTACTTTTGTGATGGAATTGCTTCAGGCTATAAAACGAGGCCAAGAAAAATAAATACATTTATGTTTTTTTCTGACACATGTCTTTAATGACAGGCGTCCGAAAACAGTCTTAAAACGCTAAGATATGGCCTACCGAGCGCCTTCACTCATTCTTTTACAGTGATGGGGTCATCTGGTAAAAAGGTCGTCTTTCATCACCGGCTAGACCTTCTGTTTGTTGCACCGTTTCCTAATCCAGTGATTAAGAACAACAACGCTGATAATAGTGTTCCCAGCACGAAACAATTGGCGGAAATCCCAACATCCTTTTTACTGAAAAATGGCATTCATGCGCCTGCTTTGTTGCCTTCCTCAGGCTACAGCAGAAGACTTTTCTAACACATTTGAACAGCAGCTACTACAGTTTTACAAAAGAAATAGACAAACAAGAACAACAACAACAACAACAACAACAAAGACAGAGTATATGTGCATCTATATGCTGCACAGTGCAGGGTTTTATTAACATCCAGCTGTCTCAGTCCAAAGAAAGCCCAGGCTTTTATTTATTTTGTTCACTCTCAAATCAACACTGAATGGCTCCCATATTTACTGAAATCTAATTTTTGTGAACAACAGGAAACAGAAGTTGTCATATATTAACACTGGGGGACAGTTTTACACCTATAGTGTTGCGCTATCTTGCACTTTTCACTGTTGTCGTTTTTTTTTTTT
>NW_024582449.1:753369-771451 GCF_018398535.1 Haplochromis burtoni
TCCCTGAGACTGATAGCAAATGTGTAATGTGGCTCATTATGTCTCCTGCTAATGGTCCAGGCAAACATGCTGGCAGCTTTATGTGTCTTGTTTTAATATTGTTTAGCATCTAAGCCCTAATGTTGCAAACAGAATCTCATTGTGTGCTTAAGCAAGCAGACGTAACCCCTCTCTGCCGCCGGTGCCGAGCAATCTGCCATCAGCAGTTTTGCCACAAGCAGTCGACTGCTAGTCCTCGCTCTGCACTGGTATGTTAACATTTGAGAGCGGCTCTTCTCTTGGGATTCACAACAGAAACACTTTTATTTGAGATGATGCGGGCAAACCTGCAGACATCTGTGATTGCATCGCTCAGAGTAAATGAAGCTCCTCGCTCTGAACTGTAATGAGTTATTTATTTAGCTGAAGAGGCTACTGAGAGATGATCTGAAGATGGAGATTATTGGTCCAATCCAAACCTTTCTTTTGTAGCTCCTGGGGGAGAGAGAAAATGGCAGTGTGGCACCAGGGAAGGCAGGGCAGAACCTCAAATGTTTTCACGCAAGCTCCCAGGCACTTATGATCCAGACGTGGAACGGTGCTTTTGCACTGGGCTCATGTTCAAAAGAGTGAAAGCCACTATATGTATCTTGTGTATGTGTGTGTATGCCTGTGTGTGTGTGAGTACCCTGAACAACAGCAAGGAGATGGCAATGTAAAAAGTGACAGATGAGGTTCTTTTGGGAAGACTTCAACCATCTACCCTCTCTGAATTCTCGAATAAAACAAGCTGAAGGAAGGAGAAAGTAAAAGTTTCTTTTCAGCTGCTTGCAAGGGCAAAGACACTAAACCAGCACCAGAGTGTGGAGTGAAAACAACAAAGAAACAATCACAAAGCTGCATTCTGTAGGTCCATAGCTGACAGCAGCCCACTTCTGTGCACGTGTGTGTAGTGATAATTAGAGAGGGGAAGTATTAAATTAAAGCAAAGCAGTCATTTTATGAGCCAAGCATTTATGAAGGTAATAGCGTCCCTATAAATTAACGACCTCCCGATGTCTCTTAATGTGTTTCCCCTTCGTCAGGTCCGGAGAAAAGCACTGATACTTCAACTATTTGACCCCCACCTGTTCAGTCTTGGTATTTTCGCTCCCGGGAATAATGCTGAGACCAGAGCTTGGGAGTGGTGTTGAGACAAAACGCACGCTGCCACTTCACACAGTGTGTTCTGGTATGTCTTTAATCAAAAGAAGAGTGGTCGGTGTCTTTTTGTGAGACACCTTGTCCACATAATTGCTTTTCCCAACACCACAAATTGGTCTGAATTCACAACCTCATACACACTGGTCTTCCAGACCACCTATCCCATGCCAGTTCAGCCGTAAGTGTTGGCACACCCTGCCTCTATAGTCCAGACAGGACATGGGAAACCAAGGTGCTCGCTTTACATTTTAAATCAGTCTCACTTGCCAAGGGGGGAGTCATCCCTACACGAACAACACGAGGCTGAAATAAAGCCCCAGAAAATGACTGCTCCTGTGGAAAAAAAAAACAGTTGGGAGAGTGAGAGCAGGAGGAAAGCAGTGCCATTTAGAAAGCCTAAATCATCCCCTGAACTATAAATCCTGTGACCACTCATCATTCAGCAGCATTTTAAAAACCCCTTAAAGAAAAACACTGAGTGAAATGAATATGCTGTCACCTCTCATTTGGGTCTGGCCCACTAGCTCAATAAGAAAAGTGTTGTTCCCTGGAAGGCTGCTAGTCCGAGCTGAGCTCTCAGGTTTAGGGTTTACCCCTGTCCCTCATTCTCAATGCTTTGAGGCCCAAGTCTCTCTCGTTCCTCCCCCACGTCCCCCCAGACATGTCTGACAGGCTGAACTCGATGTGGGCTGCTCACCAGACTACAAAAATCATTCATCTGTGGCTTCAGACGGTCAAATCTGGATCTAATAAAGGGAGCCTGCCTATTGATCCTATTTACAAGGGACGGCAGTGCAAACTCTTACCACTTGGGGGCTCTGTAGCTCAAGTTTGTGACGGCTCCTTGATCACTCTGGTACAGTTGCTCATCATAGGAGATAGGAAGGGCGAAATCTTCTAAGTAAACTGATGTGATTTGTCATTAAAACAGCATCTATTCCCGTCTTAATAACTTTTTTCACATTGATTTTCTTTTAAATGTCTTTTATCTAAAGGCAGTATTTTCTATAAATGTGTTAGCACAGATAAAAAAGAGATATTGACATCTGCAAGATAAGACATTCCTGTTCTGGACTATTTGAAGTTTTAAAAACAGAACTTGTGGGGTTATTGAATCCAAAGATAACAACAGTCTCCTCCTTTTCCAGCCATGACACAAACAACCACGTAGAATCAAAAATAAATAAAATAACCCATGAGTGTATTATGTATCGATAATGTCGTTTCCAGGTCGTTTCATTCTAAATATTAGGAGAGAAGCAGAGTGAAGGCACGGGGAAAATCCTCACACTGACAGAAAAGCCAGAAGAAGCATCTAAGAATGAAATGGGACGCATGGAGAATGAGTCAGAGCTACTTTCAGGGTTGTGTTTACGTGTCGGTGAGGGCACTACCCCAAACGCCTAGGCAAAACCACAGCATTCCATGTAAGTCTTAAAGAGACAGAGCGACGCTGTCATCGTGGGTATCTGGGGCGTAAAGCGTTAACATATGGAGAGGGCTATTTGAGACAGCTGGTGAGAGGCGCAGAATCAGTAGGTGGCTATGCCAGCACTACGATGGCATTCAAGTTGGGTGTCAGGTAATCTCTGCGAAAGTGCAGATTTATGCATTTTTTAAAATTTCACATTAGTTTCACTAAAATTGGACTCTTTTTTTCTTTTTGATTGAAATCCAAACAGACTTGTGGCTTGTGTCTTGCTACAGCTAAAAAAGAAAAAGGGGACAAAAACACAGGTTACTGTGGCTACATTTCGGAGACACTACAGAGGGCAGAGTTGAGCCGTGAAACAAGTGCGAGGAGAGGAGAGCTCCACACACGAGCAGAGGCAGGCTTGTGTTTGAAACTTTTTCTGTATCAATCACAAAGATTTGATTTAAGATTTGCCAAAAAAATAATAAATAAATAAAAAAAATACCAGAAGGTCAACTACACAACCAGTATTTCTGCCTTGCTAGCACTGCCATGCTAGTCCCTGATGTTACACAGGTTTCCAGAGGTTTCTAGGTAGGTGAACTGAGGTGTATTCTTGTATCTAGTTTGTAGTTTTAGCTAAAATCCTTCACAACGTGGCAAAACTGGCACATACAAGAAGCTAGTATTAATTCTGAAAGTGTCTTCACTCAACATACAGACAGCAGAGTGGCTTGAGAAGTATGAAGATGACAGGCCCAGTTTACATGCAGAGGAAAAAAAAGCTCACTGCTAGGAAGAGCACAAACCAAGACGAGAAAACGAGAGAACGGTGTAGGTGTGAGGAGAGAGGTGAGAGAGCGGTAATGGTGTTAATGTTGACAATCGGTTACAGAGAGGGCGAGAGAAAAAGAAAGTGTGTTGGTTCAAGGGCGTTTTGCAGAGAGGGGTAACTGGGAGGGAAAGAGAGGATGCAGAGAAGGAAATGAATGGAAGTGAGGGGGGGCAAAAAGAGAAACAGTCTGTTTCCTCACTTAAAATCCAGGGCACAATATGGAAATCCTTAAACCGTCAACGGTGCTCTAAAAATAGCCCCCTTTTTCTGCACAGTAAGAGTTGGAAGTGGGAGTAGGAGTAGGAATGAGTGAGGTGAGGGTGAGCGGTGGCGTCTGGCAGTTGGAAATGGTAGAAACAAAGAAACACCAACCTGCAAGACAGCTGTGAAAAGCAGTGGGTCAGAGAATAAGAGGCCTCAGATAGAGAGAGAGACTAAGTGTGCAGGACTGAAAGAGTGAAAGTGGATGAGAGACGACCCCGATTGAGATGAAAGACTTCCCTGTAAAACTCTCTTTGGTTCTGGAAATAGTCAAGTGAAATTGGCTGGGATCAAACCATTGCTTACCTGTGGCATACAAGGAACTTGGTGCAATTAGCAAGTTTTTTCCGGTTTTGTTTTAACTGAGAGAATTAATGACACCTGTGTTTCTGATTTACATCACACATTCAGCGAAGGACTGAAAACAGCACAGAACCCCTTGAAAACGAGCCACTGAAAAGCAGCTCTTTCTTTGCTCTCATCACCCTGATAACCCCTCCTCTGCAGGTTACTCCACAGCCCATCACTGGCTAAATATATGCTGAACAGAAATGCTACTAGTGGCTGCATTATTATCAGTATTAAGACTCTAATGAGCATTTTGTGGTCAAAAAGTGGCCACAAAATACAAAGGTAGATTTGCAGACTCAAGCCCTCAGTTACCTAACAGATGGAAGCAGATTAACAAAGTGGTTATCTACAACATGACATTTCCTTTGGTGACTAAGCCCATGCTGTTTTACATGTGCTTAGTCACACACGTAAAATAGCATTTCAGAGACAACATTTCAGAGACACTTTGACAGCCATCATGACCCTTAACATGGCTTCACAGCCTTGCCCATTGTAACGCAGCACTATGATACAGCATAATATGAGGCTTCTAATGTCACAGCTTTCCTCTTAAATCAGATGGAAGCTGGTTAATGGTCCCATATCCCTGATTAGGTTGCTTTGCCTTGATATACACTAATATACAATGCATAGTGTTGCACTCATAAACAGCTCAGGACGAATGTGCAAATCTCAAGTTATCGGATGAAAATCGTGTAATCTCTCTGTGTTTATTTCTGGTAGCACTGAGCACCAAATTCCAACCCACGTTCTCATATTAAGATAATCATTAATAACATTAGTAATAAATATTATCATTAAATTTTTTACAGACAGGCAATTTTCCTGGTTCTTGTAACTGTGCTGTGATCATACACTTTGATCCAGTGGTAATTAATAATTACAGATGTATTTCTAATCGTTATTTCCTCTGCCAAATTTAAAAAAAAGAAAAAGTTTTTAAAATATAGAAGAAATATTTTTGAACTGACAGTATGTATAAATACCAGTATGGTTTCGTAACAAATCATAGAACTGGAACAGCTCTTACCAAAGTCATCAGTGACCTGAAGAGCAACAGTGATTCACAGAGTTTCATTCTGACTTCTGCTTGATCTCACTGTTGCCTTCGACTCTGCTGATCTTGACATTTTAATTCAAAGGCTTCATGATTCAGTCAGGTTCTCGACCGCTTTCATACCTAAAGGGCAGCAGTTTTTATGTTTCAATAAGTAGTTTTAGAACTGCGCAAATAAAACAGGTGTTCCTCAAGGGTCTTCTCTTCGGTCATTGCTCTTTAACTTTTACAAGCTATTGCTTGGTACTGTAATATATAAAAACATCTCCTTTCACTCTTATGCAGATGATTTACAGTTGTACCTATTATTTTGCTCTCAAGATCTATAAACTCCGCTGATGACACTAACTGCTGGATGACTAGAAACGTTTTAGACCTTTAGCCAAGACAGAAATATTTTTTCATATATATCACAATTATTTCTAAAACAGTAAGGAAGCATGGGCGGTGATTTTTGTTTTGATGATCATGTTAATAAAGTCACCAGAACAGCTTTTTGTCAGTTAGAAAAATATGTGTCAAAAGTTAGAGCATTCTTTTCTCAGCCTGGCTCTTGGTCCATGGATTGCCGGCATATTTAGAATGAAGCAGAGTCAGTCATACATGGAAATTTGAACATATTACCCCAGTACTGAGGACATTTCATTGGCTCCCAGTTCAATAAAGAATTACCTTTAAAATCCTTTGATTAGTTCATAAAGGTCTCAGTGATTTGGCCCTTCAGTATATCTCTGAATGGTTCATGTATAAGCCTCTCTGGCCAGGTCTGTACCCAGGAATATATCTGAGTGTGCTGAGGGTTACTGTGGTCCTGTTCTTTGAAATAAGCTGTCTGCTGACCTGAGGTCAGTTACAACTGAGTCTACATTCAAAAACATACTCAAATCCCTTTTATTCTCACAGACATACATTTAATAACTGTAATTGCAATTGGCATAGTATTAACTCCATTGTTGTAGCATGAAGAGACAAAAATCATGGCACCAGTGAACATAGCTACAGCTGCTGAAAATACTTGTCAGACCTGTCTCAGGTTTCACAAACAGTTCCTTTCCTTCATTTATGTTCAGTACACCCCCCGAGTCCCAGGCACAGTTAATAAAAAATGAGAACAAATTTGAACAAATTTTAAGAACATTTGCCTCACAACAGGTTATTGGTCTCCATGAACATGTGCAATGATGTTCCACTGCTTTGTTTAGCAGGCTGTAATTGTCTTTGCTGGTGTTTTGCTAATTGCTTGCCTCTTATTTGTATTTAGAAGCAGCTCACAAAACAGGCCAGTTGTTTCTGGTCACCTACGTGGGGTTTACCTCTCTTACTGAGGAATAAAACCCTTCTTCAAGATAGCCAAACTCTTTTTCAAAAGGCTTTGAATTGTAGCATTGAATGAGGCTAAAAGAGGATGAATATGTGTTTTATTCGTGCCCACCCCCACTTATGTTGTCTTATTATCATTTATTACGTGCCACAAATGTCTGTAAAAACAGTGTTTCTCTCATCGACTGTCTGATGCTATCAGGGCACCCATAGGGCTTCCTTATGCACTCTGCAAGACTCTTATCTTTACACAAAGCGCTCCTCAGAGAATATGAGTGAAGGAAATCTTTTATGGAACACCATACTGGGCATCTCCATGAACTTCCGTGTGATCACTACATTTTAAGTGTGCTGGACACTTAAAGAAGTGTTAATACATCAGATGTGCACATGCTAAAAGTTGATGCTCTAATCCAGTTACGGATTAGTAGGTTGTATTGCGTGTTTTCCTTATACCAAATTTGAGGGGCTAGCCTTCCATGAACTATAATTGTGTTTAAGTACTGTGATGCCAGCCTAAGTGTATACAATAGGCCTCTAAGCTGGCTGTGTCAGATGAAGAAAACCCAGGTCACACAGGTACAGTATCCACCAGAGAAACAAATGTTCCGGATGACACATGTACAATTTTGCTTCATACCTGATATGGCTTCAACAAGAATCATAACATTTTATACTTTAGAGACTTTCTCCAGACTTCTGCTAAATTAGGTGCTGGGAAATATACAGCAGTATTCATCTGTTTCTTTTGACTAATAAGTGGGCTGGAGCCTATCTTAGCTATCATAGAGACCGAGGACAGGTCACCAGAGCCGATAGTCATTCAAACATAAGCACAATTACATGTTTTTCAACAGCTATGGTAACTTTCCCTTTACACTTATACTCATTATTCATACTTGACTTATCTGTTTCGTTTTACATCACATTTAAATACGATGACCCTGAGAGAAAACCGAGGAGGGCTTGGCTTAAACGACCTCTAGAAGACTTTTTGAATATTAACGAGAATAGCAGTTGACTGAGGTAAGTCGTTATAATTTAGTCCAGACCCCAGTAATTGTCAGTTGTGTCCCTAGCTGGCACGCGGAAAGTCAGAAACCTTGCCCCTCGACATGTAAGTCACTGTTTTTCTTGCTGCTCTAAGCACGTTATTTCCCCCCCCCCCTCTCCCATGTACTCCCTGTCCTTCTGTCCGTCTCTCTCCCCATCTGTCTCCCCGATTGCTCTCCCTCTACGTGCCTCCCAGGCCTGCCTCTCCACCTCTCCTCTCTCGCTCCAGCCTTTTTTTTCCCGCTTTCCTAATGAGAGCGTGCGTTACGCAGGCATTCAGAAAACCTCTGTTAATTACATGACAAGCATCTCGTTCTGGGACACTAATGAAGAGGGATAGCAAGCTGGAGACGCCACTGGAGTGGTGGTGGTTGTGAGGGTGGTGAGGGTCAGTGCTCACCACTGGGTGGGGTGTTTGAACATGCGTGTGTGAGTATGTGTGTGTTTGAGGGGTGTGGGGATGGGGATTTTGGCGCCAGGCCAGCAGCTTATCAACCAGTGAAAGTTGGACTGTGCATCTAGTCCTCTCCCTACATCTTCAGACTGCTTGCCTTTCATCTTACTCTACTCCCATCTTTTTTTTTCTTTTAGTGTAGAACATCAGTGTTTTGATTTGTTTTTCCTAAGCACCATTACATTTACACTTATCAAAGAATGCATTAGCTTTGAACAGCTTTGACTATGACACACACAACTGCTTGATATCTTGATATCGTGAGCTGTGCTGGCCTTTTTTTTTGGGGGGGGGGGGTGTAAAAGCCCAAATTCATAGTGTTAGCTTCAGCACGAATCAGTTTGTCATGGAATTAATTAAACAAAGTATTGACTGGCAAAAAAGCAAGAGCTACAGTTCGTGCACACACATAGCTTACTAATAAATCCACACACAGTGGAGTCAGAAGACCAGTGGGGAAAGAGAGCATGAGAGGGAGAGAGAGAGAAGACCTAGGCAGAAGTCCAGCGACTCAGCATGTGATTTGGAGGAACTTGCTCTGTCAAGAGGCACACTCGAACAGAAGATTGCTGTCCCGTACCATCCCTCGTGAAACGCTTGAGAAACACAAACCATCTGGAGGCTATAGTGCACACTCTCAACCCATCAAATATTGAGGATGTTTGTCTGATTTACAGAGCCTATTTAGAACTGTTTGGACAACTTGGCTGAAGGATTGGTGCCTTAATTAAAAATAATATCAAGAGCTAATATTGCCCCCGAGACCTTTGCCTCGCAGTCAACAGTGCAACAAAGACACGGTTCTGTGGCTGAAGATGAAAATCTGAGCCACAAGCACTTCTAAACGAGTATAGTCAGGCCCGAAACAAAGGCTTCTCCACATTTGTGATTTCACTGAGGTTACTGTCCCATGTTCCCCCCCCCACCCCCACCCCACCCCTTTTTCTGTCTGCTGATGCCAATAGCAACGTAGGCTGTTCTAGGCCCAAGTCCACCACAGTGATGGCATATTGATACTGTCATAAAACATTACATTCTTGCTTTATTCATTAGAACTGCGCTTTAATCTAAAAATATCATGGGCAGAGAATAAAACAGAGTTTTCAACAGCAGAAAGATTAGGCCTGCACTTCTCTCACTGAGCACCACAACTCGGAAACGCTGAGGCCCAAAATAGATGTTCCTCTCATAAAGGGCTCCTTCTTTGTAGTCGACATACAGCAACAACATCTGCAGGGCAGTTTCTATGGGGGGAACAGATTCGGGCAGGCTATCAAAGAGAGGCGATCTCCTGTGAGAAGTGGTGGGTGGAGGACTTCCATATTCTCCCTCTCTCTCTGTCTCTCTCCTTCTTTTTTTGTTCTCCTCCCTCGCTCTTTTTATCTTGCGCTTCCAAAAAATCTGTAGCAATCAGGACGATGCTAATAAAAGACCATTAATATCACCTGTCAGTGCTATCTTTGGAAGATCCAAAACGAGAAAATGAGACAAAAGGATTCAGTCTGGAGCTGCTCAACAAGATGTGGGATACCAGTGGAGGACAAATGGCTGCAGCGCTTGAGCAGTGAGCTGACAGGAAACCATCAAGAAAACAAGAAGGATGATGAATATTCCTATGTATCGTAACTAAAAGGAAAAACATAGTTTAAAGTGATGCTTGAGAACTGTGTAATTTCAGTATAAATATTAGCATATTTTATATAAGGGGTTGTGTTTCAATATGGGCTGTGCATAATGCTGTCATGACCTTAAGTTCACATGGTTTTAGATAAAATAAAAACAAGAAAAAAATGTATTAAATGTTGTTCTTCTGGTAAAAATAACCCAACATAAGTTTAATTCAGAGCTGATGCAGATGCAGTTCAAACCAAGAGAGTGATTGTAAAGGTCGTAAAATCCTGCAGGTTGTTTGACTGATGGTTTTCACCGACTGCGATGGCAAGGCGTTCACTATCTGTTTAATGTAAAACATGAGCAAAGCCAGCAGACGGGCTGAGGCTCTGAGCGGAAAAAGATGGCACCGTAATGGGGAGGTGAAAGGCAAGGGGCAAAGCGATGATAGTAGCTTCATGCAGAGCAGAAGTGTATCTGGGGCCTCGCCTTTGAACTGGTGAGCCGGCTAATTGAAACAGCATTGCCAGGGCATCGGCTGAAGATCTGGATCTCATTCACCCCCGCTTTTATTCAATTTGGTTTCATCACAGGGGCGCGTCTCGTGCTTTTTCTCTCCACATGGCAATAAGTCATACCCTCGCCTTTTGCCCTCGACGTGTTGCCCATCTGTGTCCCCTGGGGGCCCAGAGTGCTGAGGCCCTGAGAACGCCAAGGGATTCAGATGAGGTCTTGAGAAAGCCCCTTATGGTACTTTTTCACGCCTCTCACCTTGGACTTGACCCCCACCCCACATCCCCACAGCTCTTCACTCACTCATACACAGACACACACACACCTCTTTACCCCCCAGACTTAAGATTTACTGGTAAGAGCAGTGGTTGTCAGGAGGTTTGGACCGTGCACTTTCTAATTCAAACAAATGCGGCACTGAGGTCACGCTATTATCATGGAGCCACAAGGTGTTTCAGATGCCTCGCAAGTGTTGAGTGCTGAGCTGATAGAGAGAGAGAAGAGGGGAGAAGAAGCAGTGTGGGGGGGGGGGGGGGGGGAGAGCTGGCGCTTCATGCTGTTAGGGAGCAATGCTGTGGAAAGCTTGTGAGTTTTCAGCGTGGAAATAAGCAAACAAATGCAGCAATGAATAAGCAAATAGACAGATAACACTGCCCAATCTCGATTACTTATCACTATCCTCTATCAGAACACGTGGATGTAGATTTTGCCTTGTAGTGGGGGGGCTTCTCATTTCGCAGAAGAGCAGTCCGTGTTCCTACCACTGCTTTAATCAGTGTCCCGCATGCACCGGCCGACGCTTGCAGTTAAAGGTTGGAGGATGATATGATGGTCAGTGATGTACAGTAAATAAATATGCAGGTGCTTTCTGCTAAGACAAACTGATCTAACAGCCACAGTTTCCTTTAAAAGGTAATTTCAGCCGATGTCAGATCTAAGAAGTCTGGGATACTGTGCCAGGTTACGATAATACAAGAATGTAAAATTGCTGCTTGACACACATGCTCAGACATCTGAGATCCTTGTTTTAAAGAGAGAGAGAGAGAGAAAAAATTGCATTTGTCAGACAAACAACGGTGTCAGAGGACAACATCACAGGAAAGTCAACAGTTGCAATGATAGTCAAAACCTTTGTTTTTTGCCTCCCTGCTGTTTCCTCCCTGTCATGACTCTGATGGAGGAAGAGGAACAAACAAACCAAAAGAAAAAGGAAATAAACAAACCTAAATCTAATTTAGCTAAAAAAAATGACACTATTATATTTACTGAAAGAGAATATAGATATTATAAGCTTTTGAAACACAAGCTGACTGAAAATAGAGGAAAAGCTACACATGGCAGCACAGGTTCTCTACAAGTTTACACCTACTGTGGCTGCATGTGAACCACATGTGAAGTCCAAAGACTACATACAGAGGAAAAATTGGATTTGGAGAGGATCACCGTAGGACTGAGGGAGGGACTAAAAGTGTGCATATCATTTCTTCCTCCGTGGGATTCGCTGCGAGGCAGGTACAGCATCTCTGCAGTCCACCGCTCAGCTGTCACACTCAGCTGTCCAGCGCTCACAGGAAACTTTTAAACACCGCAGTCGGTAAGTGGAAAGTTGTTGTTTTTTTCTTCTTCTTTTCTTTCTGCATCTTCTTACAGGTCAGTGGTAGAATAAGAAGACGCTGTTAATATCTGCGCTCGTCGCTCCTTTGATGCACGAGAGGGAAAGTGTTGGCTTTAAAGTTTTAGTTTTTTCCCGTCAGGAATTCTTCCGAATGCGTGACGCGTTGTTTCCGACCTGTTCCACCTTTACTTATTTTGCGCATAAAAAGTTGCCTTCACGTTTTTGTTTTATTTTATTTTCTCTGAACAAGAGAAACTTCAGGATTGCTAATTGCCTTCAATTAACGGGCTTTAAACTGACTTCTAACAGAGCTCCGAAATGTAGCTTCATATATAAATAGCATCTCTTCATATGACTAAATGTGGAGTTAGACCTATATGAATGTTTTATCTAGCAGTGATTTATTGATTTTTTTTATTGATTTTTTGCCTTTTTCTCAATAAATCAGAGAGACTTGAACGGCTAAAAGTAAGGCATGCGTTTGATTGACAGAAGTAATTATTCACTTTGTGCTATTTTTTTCTTTCTACGGGAATAAAAGCATTTGAATCTTTTTTTAAATTTATTTATTTATTTTTGATATGCCGAACATCTGCAAGCATTGAGCGGCTGCACATCTTTCTGTCAGCAGCTGCCACAGACTAGAAATGCCAAATTGCTTAACATATGAATGTGACGAAGATGAGACCTGTATGAAACACAACACTGCCCATATCACAACCCACCTCTAATGCAGTCCTTCAGTTCACTTTTCAGTCTCTTTTGTTGGTGCTGCTTTGAGTAAACAATGTTAAGTGATAAGCAGAAGCGTGGAGGAGGGCGGCAAGGAGAGGAGGAGGAGGAAGGAGGGTGAAGGAGAAGAGGAGGAAGAAGCGAGGTAGATGAAAGGAGGAGGCAGACTGGTGTAATGGGAGGGAGGAAGATAGTGGAAGAAGTGGTGGAAATGTTCCTTAGTGGATGGATTTACATCAGCTGAAATCCATTTTTGTTGAGAACATACCAAGATTTTCTTAAAAAAATAACATCCTGTCAGACTTAAACCATGAAGTAGCGCAATGTGAGATGTTGATTGATTGACTACGTGTCAATAGAAATAAAGTAACGCAAATATATATTGTAAATCAAAATTAAATGTAAAAAATGGCATGAAAACAGGATGTTGTATTTTTAAAAAAACAGCTCAAATTTCTATTTCCCTGTATTATCTTGTGTCCTTCTTGACCCCCTTCCCTCTCCCAGCTTTTCCTCTCTCACACACCTATGCATACATACACATATACCACGGACCTGCACACACAAAGTGTAAACAGCGTGTGACGGATAGGCTGCCTCTCTCTGCCTGCACTGTTTGTACGTTGATCCCTTCAGCAGGCCCTGCTTCTCCTGTCCACAGTGTCCGTGATGAGTTACTACATGGATCCAGTTTCTTCCTACCCAGCCCTTCACCCCTGTGACCGTCTGGGCACACTGGTAAGACCTCCCTCGTAAATTATCTCTGTGTTAAGACTGCCTCGGCTACCTACCACACAGCCGTCCACGAGTGTGAGCGAATGAGCGTTTGTGTGTGTGTGCAAACTGCTCAGTGCAGGAATGTGTGCAGGAGCATTAGAGTGGTGTTCTTGTCAGTGTATTAGCAACTCTGGATTCCATCACCTTACAGGAGGATACTCTATTTCTTTTTCAGTTCACTCCACCAGGGTTTGCAGTAAAAGCGCCTGTATCTGTACATGCTGTTCCTCATGATTTCATCAAAAGTTAGGAAACAGAGCTGTTGAACAAGACAATTCTCTACACGGCTGTGAAATTGCCCTTTCGAGCTCCTCTGTGTTGCACAACAAGCCTGCACCGTGTACTTCTCTTTAGCAAGTAATATTGTAAATAATGAGACCTAGGCCTCCAGCCTTGGCACTAACCAATCAAACTGGAGCCAGGCAACCCCAGCAGACCAGCACTTTTCTCAGCTGAGCCACCCGCACTGTGCTTTGCAGCAGTGTGTTTGCAAGAACCCTTAACACTTTCCAAATGGTAGTGCTGAATACAAAGTCAGAGACAGTTGCTGGGAACATTGGGATTCCTGTCAGGTGAGCATTTGAAGGGTGAAGGCCAGTGTGCTGCAAAATAAATGGCTCCATTTGTATGCAGAGCGCCAGCACATTAGGATAATAAACTGAGGTTACATGCAAATGGCAACCCCACCCCGTTCTAATACAAAACACAGAATGATGCCTCTCCCTGTTTCCTAATTGGCTCAGGTGGTGGGGCTTGCCTTTGAAATTGAGACTACTGTATACAAGGGCAGCTTGGTCAAAAGGTGAGCCCATGTCACCTCGGTAGCTTTATTCTCTTGAATTTACATAAATTATCAGCAAAAAGCAAAGGCTCTGATATTTTTTTCTCTCTTTAAGACAATATCTAAGTTCTATGTATTTCACAAAGGCAGTATTCAGAAAACAGCTGCAAAAAGAAAAAGAAAAACTCAAAGAATCACACAGCTTGTTGAAAATGAAATTGATACAAATGCAAATAGTTTCATTTGTAACCTTACCTTTTGTAATGCATTGAATTAATCCTTTTCTTTACATATCTTTTTCACACAAATAATGAACACAATGAAAGAACCCCAGACATGAAGGATGGAGTGAACAGCAGCAGGTTGCAGGGGCTGTGCCCAGAATCACTCATTACCTCCACAATGTACAAAGAAAACTCATTGTTTTACTCAAAAGTGAGTTGCAAATTTAGATTTTGGATCTAAATTTGCAACTCACTTTTGTTGCACTCCAAGTTGTTTGCGTGGACATATGGATGTATGATTTCAGACACGGCTATTTTTGGAACTTTTCATTTTGTCTTTGCAGAAAAGCAAAAGTGCAAAAAATTATAACCTGTTAACAACACATCATTTGTATTAAGTATATTAAGAACCCTTATAGACCACATTTCAAGTAACACAAAGGTATGTTTAATTAAATCTGCCTGGTTTGCTAGCAATAGACAAGGGCTTTCCTCTTAAAACCACTCGGTGGTAATTGAGTATGTGTTTGTGCGCATATGTTTGATTGTGACACAAATGTAGCATCTTGTAACAGTGGGCGTTTCAGTTGTTTTTACATGTGCACTGTAAGATTTCTTCACCATATTGCAACATATGTTGCAATATTCTAAAGTTATGCCTTTCTGTACATGGAATGGTCTAACTGGATTACTGGAGTGAGGCCAAACACAAAAATACATCTAACTGCGTCACATACATGCTACATAAGAATGCTGAAGTCCTATACACCAAAGACTATTCAGTTCTGCAACAACAGTAAGCATGTCATGCTCTCACTGATAAATAGGTATAATGTTTTGAAAAAAAAATGTAATTTTCACACATTCCACTACACATAAACTCAATGTGCTTCACATAGATTATTAAAACAAATAGGATGCTGCTAATACTCATACTCAAAAATGGTGAGCATTGCAAGCCCCACATCCAAAATATATGAATTTTCATTTACACTAGTCGACAGTAGTCGTCCCCCTGAGAAATTACTTGACCCTAAACTTCTATTAGATTTCCCAATACTTTAGTCCCTAAAATAACAGGTAGGCCATATAAAAGCATGCATTATAAAGGCAGGCTCCTCCAAATATAGGCTGACCCCGACATTTAAAGTTGTTCTACATGAGCTGAATGAGCTGAATATTATGGTGTCGATGGTATCTACATTGGTATCTGCGACAGCCTGTCTACTCCATAAATCCTCCATGTGGCTCCCTTCTTCCCTATCTAACTTTCCCTCCTTTGCTGACTGACTTGATAGAAAATGCAAATCCCTCAAGAACCTTGTAAACTGGCCTCCTCGATTCTTTGGTCATGTTAGTCATCCATAAAACTAGATAGCTACTGATAAATGGTGCAGTGCTTAAACAGGAGCTGCTTATCAGATTGCCAGTCACTCTGTCTGCTGGGGCTGTCACTTACACATGTGACATAAATCATAGGATGCTGTAGTTATATCCAATTATATATCCAGTTATATAAGCCGTCATGTGCCTTTGAGAAAAACGCCAGTTTTAAAGAATGCTATTTCATGATGTTTTTCATGAGTGGTCAAAGTTAGATTTTGATTTACTAAAAATGGCTATCTTCTTCGCCACTGTCTCTTGTTTCCTCAAAGAATTTTATATCTCTTTAGCTCTGCTGCCAAGTGCTGACTTTAGACTTCCCCCCAGTGCAGCCTCTTACGTGAACAGTTCTGCGATAAGCAGGATAAAACAACAGAGCAAAGATAAACTGAATGAGTCAAATTTAGCTGCAGGGGTTATCTGTATGTGAGTACAATGAAAAAATGTTTCCAAAATACAAGGTTACACTCTGGGACAAAGCCACCGGACAGCTATATTGATAAGCTCGTACGTTAACATTTTTCATTGGTTAACACATCAAATTTAGCTGCATAATTATTCAATGGAAAGGCACACTAACCAACAGGCTTTTCCTCTTGTTCTTCAAGGGTTCAAGTGATTTTGGGTGATTTTAAACCCTGACCATATCTTTTATTCTAACACTCACACACTACAGAAGTTTTAAAAGTAGCATTTTCCACATACATCCTCATTAGCTATGCTATCTGAGCTCACTATAACCAAAATCCCAATTAGGAAGACTGTATAACTTAATGTTAGAGGCATAAACTAAGTCCATACCACATTTTGTGTTGCTAACTGATTTATTTAATGTTTATCAAATAAAAAGTCCCCATCCCTCGTTTGTGAAGTTTGGGTGATTTTTAAAAAGATTTCTTTTAAGAAAGAATGTGCAGTTGCATGCAGAGAATGCATGCAACTGCACATTCTGTTTGTCATCTTGTGGATAAATGATTACAAATTAAATTTTGTCTCCATTGTTCATTTTGTCTCCAGAGGCAGAGTGGAGGTGTGGCAATGGGCCCACAGACCCAGCACCCAGGTGTGGTTCACCCTCATCAGCAGTATTACCCATCACAGCCCCTTTACCCTCACGATATACCCCTGCAGGAGGTTCCGGACGGACGTGAAATGTGCCCTACAGGTAAGAAATCATCAGTCTGATGTCAAATGTATGTAGTATTTATGAACTGATTCTCAACCAGGACCCATAATTTAACAATTTTTAATTGTGATAGCGTTTTGATCAAGTTAACCTTTTACAATCAAATGTTAATGTTCCTAATAGACCCTTAGTTGCTTGATAGAAACATTGTCATAGCTTGTATGAAACCACAAGATGCAGAAGTGGTAATCTGTAAGAAAATAGAGATTACAATTTGCCTCCTTTTTATTCCTTCTTGTATGTGATTCGGCACTACAACAACAAAGAGCAACCAAAAGAGTTTGTATGCTAAATGGATTCATCTCTTCGATCATGGCACACCAAATCTTGCTCATTTTGTTGTTATAACACAATAAAGCTATTTTAACACATGTATTGTCACCATGAATGTCAAACCCCGATGCCTGTTTCAGTCAGAGCTGACAGCCTTTAACTTATCATCTTCCAGGTACAGAATAGTGAAGGTAATTGTCTGGAAAATTCACACCAAGCTGAGTGGACATCTTGTGCTTAGCTGCCTGCATAGGCTCTATGAAGGAGGCATCAATGCTTAAATAAAACTGAGTATTTCCAGTTATGTGAAAAAAGTCCCTGCTGTACGCTAGATGGGAAAAAGGGGAGCTCAGGAGAAGGGTCTAACTTGATTGTCATCTTCCCTAACCCGCAACCTAACCTTAAACCAAGCTTTCAAAAGTAAAATGTGATGATTTACACTGTGGACATGCGTTGCTCCTATTAATAGAGACCCCAAAGTGGAGCAGATTTATGTTTCCACAACTTCAGTATTGCACACATTTAAGGACATACACACACACACATGCACACGTGCAGAGTCTCAACTTGGCCTGTTGTTCTGCGTCTGCTGCACGGGGGATGTTGGTGATGCTGACCCTGAGGGCAATGCCTTTACCAGATACCCTCATACCCCCCTCTCTTACGTTCTCTATCTTCCTCCCACTCTGTTTCTGGGGGCAAATGCTCTTCATTTTTCTTCTAACAGCCCTTTCTTTCTAGGTTTTTTTTTTTCGTTCATTGTTTTTCAAATTAGTTTTATTTTAAACTGGAACATTCCTCCCAGTGCATTTGCCTGCGTTTGACTCTGGCCTCTTCTACTTCTCAAAAGTGATTGATGCTGTTGGACTGGGACACACGCCACGGGAGTAAGATAGGGGTGCTGGGGGGCACAGGCTTTCTTCCGTCACCTCCCTGAGCTGGATGCAGGGGCAAGACAGGGGGCCAAAGGGCGGCCATCTTTTTCCCAAGCCTCTGGTTTGGTCTCTGGAGAGGTGGAGGGGGGCTAAGTGCTTGTGTGTGTGTGTGTGTGTGTGTG
>NW_024582449.1:771489-781155 GCF_018398535.1 Haplochromis burtoni
GAGAGAGAGAGAGAGAGAATATGTGTGTGTGTGTTTGTACGTGTGTGTGTGTGCATATGCTTGCATACGCCAGTACAAGAGGGAGTCAGGATTTGATGGGATTTGCTGATGTTTGTTACAGAGACACACTCTTTTGGAGCACTCACTTCATTCCTCCCAGCGCTAAACCATTGACATAAACATTGCTAAGTGGAAAAAAATGACCGAGTGCTGACCTTCTTTTTTTTTTTCTTTTCTCATTCTCGTCTCCAAAATCCATGGAGACCGCAGGTCTCAGAGCATTTGAGCCACCTGGAGATGCGGTTAGAGTCATTTAGCTCTTAACAGCAATGTTATAAGAACTGCTTTAGTTTCTGTCCTACCACCATACGCTGTTATGAGTTGCCGTTAACCTCAAAAAGCTGCTCAATAATCTCTGACACAGTCTCCACACCCCGAGCCGTTGATTTGACTCATTTCTTTCAAACTGAAAAAAACAAAGATAAACTTCTCTTAATAATTTCACATTTGCAAATTCTGAATACCCGCAAACGATTTGTGTAGACTTAGAAATACAGGTGCAAACAATTTTAAGTTTCTGGTGCTGTGCAAGCAGAGCTTTGGAGATTTCTCGTATTTGAACGCATACTTGTTCTTTTTTAGACCACTGAGGTTTTGCCAGTTTTAAATTCTGTTATTTTTTTCACATCTGTAAACTCCCCTCTTTATGTATATTCATGTAACAAATCCATTGACGCTATAAATATAAACGCAAACATGTCATGTCTGTCTTGGATATTTGGGATGAAATATTTTGTGTGTCTTTTAAGGTGGTTAGAGCCTGATTTTGCAACTGAAGTCACTATTTTTCCCCTTGTGAATGGACTGGGTGTGTTTAAAATGAAACGTGTTACTGTGAGAAAGAAAAGAGTACAGAGCAGATGTGAGGCAGGGATTTTGGATGTTACATGCTTGGCCCTGAGCCCAATGTCACACACACTGCTTCCTGACAACAGCCATGACATGGTAATGTTTACACTAACCCAGCTCTACTCTATACTCTCCAACACTCACACCAAAGGATCTGTTGCAAACGCCCACTGAGGAAATTCACTTTATGTGCATGTGTGAGTTAAGTATGCATGTGTGTGTGTGTGTGCTAATAAAAGAGTGAGGGTGCATTTCTGCACAATCTCACCAAAATCCAGGCACAGAAATCACACACATGCAAACACGCTCCACCAACATCCTGGAGTGATACACACTCGCGTATTCATTCATTAAATTCACACCCTGCACTCTTGTGTGTATTGTATTACAGCATCCTTCCATTCAGTGAAACAGGCACACACACACACATACAGGGAGGCTCACACACACATACATTCACTCCCAGGCTCTCCTGAGTTCACTGTACATTTAAACATGCACTCCCATTTAGTACACGCAGACACAGCTGTGATCTGGCACTCAGAGACCATTGGCCTGTGTTTTATATGATGTGATTTGACAGCTGGACAGTTGCAAGAGGAGGGGAATTGGGGGTGGGGGGGGTGGAGTACAATTTTAGGAGAGAATATGGATAGGGAAAAAGAGAAGTCACAGAAGTGGGACTGCAGTGGTGGGAGGAGAAGAGATGAGGGGAGGAGGATCTAAGATGTGGGGCCTTGAGTGGAGTTGGGGGGGGGTTCGCCTCTGATGAGGGGCACGTCCTCACGGGCGAAGGCCCATTTTTTATTTTCTAAAAGTAAACAGGCAGCCTGCGGGGGTCTGGAGGGTTATGGGAAAGGAGGAAACATTGATACTAATCAGGCCAGCGCACACTTCCCCCTCTAACAATAAAACAAAACAAGAGTGGAAACAGGGAAAAGCGGCAGACAACTGCGGGGGAATGGGCTACACAACTGTGCACATTTGAAGCGCATGGCATGGTGATAGAGCTAAAGCAAGAAATGCAAGTCAATAAAAATAGTGAAGAGTTCATCTGCTTCTACTACACTGCACATTTGTAGTTTTATTTTTAGATGTCTGAACCGTTTGAATGAGTTTCCACATTAGGCTTCTGAGACACGGTTTACAATAGAGCCACTCTGGAATCTCTATCCCATAATTCAAAGTTCTGCTTTGGTTAACTGAAATCTTGAAATTATTTTTCCGCTTCTTTTCCTTTGATGAGCCATTTTCTCCAATGCTTTTTTAAAATATCACTTGAGATCGTCAGAAATGCATTTTTCCCCTTTTCACCTACAGCTTTTGGCATTGTACCCTGATTGAAAAATGATTGCTTTCTTCTCTGTTAGTGTTGTAATTTTATTTATTTATTCTCTTTTTGGAAACGCTCTGCTTTTAAGTACCAATCATTTTTTAAACTTCCCTTTCCCAGAGTTCTACAGGCCATATTTCTAGGAAGTGTTCGTGTGGTAAGTTCCTCTTGATAGCGCAGTGACTAATTACAAACCACTTCAGTAGGAGAACATGCAGTTCTGAAAGACATGCAATCACTGACGGGGGTGATGATGCAACAGATGCCAGCTCACCAGGAAAGGTGGTGCTTTAATGAATCCTGTGATAGACCTCCCATTGTTTTAATGTTTATGTCGTGAGCATAGCAATATGCAGAGCTTTTAATAACAATGAGCGTACTTTACCAGTAGCGGTAAAAGTGAATTCCTCTAACTGTATCCCGTAATTTGCGTTGGTTGTTGAGTCAAGTCCTCTTTGTAATAGTTAATGGTCAGTTACTCACTTTAGCATTTTAATATAAACTGAATTTATACAACAATTAACCAAAGGAAAAAAAAAAGAATCCAACAACTGCTTGTTTCTTAACTGAGTGGATCATTCCTTTGGGCGTTGCTATTTACTATGATACACAACCTTCATTTTTCATATGAAACATAGAGTAACACTGATGTATGATCCCTTTAGCTGTGAGGACTAGCAGACTGCGAGACTGTGCTAATAATGGAGAGGAGGGAGGGAGGGAGAAGAACGCAAGACAAGTAAAGGGAGGTCTGGGAGGCAAAGAGACGCGGAGGGGGGTGGGGATAATTGAATTATCTGCACAATGGAGTGATGGGGGGCACGTGGTGCCGCTAATGGAGGAAGAGATGTCCTTTTTAGCGGAGCTAATTGTTCAGAAAAGAGCTGAGCCTTTGTTCAGGGAGGCCCTGCTACTTTCCCAGTGCACTTTACATCCACACAATTTAGCGGCGTGTGCGCACACACATACACACAAAAACACATGCACGCGCACAAACACATTCGGGAAGAAAAAGATTTTGGAATGCGAGGCATAAGAAAGAGATGTGCACAAGCACAGTAGACATCTATGAGCAGAGACAGACTCACACATACAGGGACACAGCACTCCTGTCCCAGCTAACCCTCTGATCTCAGCAGGAGTGCATCCAGCCTGTGGCACCTTCAGACAGCATCCACCACAGATAGAGCTGAGACTGAGCTGTTAGACAGAAGCCACAAGGACCCCACTGTTTTACTGTTTGACTGTCTGCCCTGTGTGTGTGTGTGTGTGCGTGTCCGATATGTGTGTGTGTGTGTGTGTGTGTGCTTCAGTGGCTGTAAATAAATGACTGACTGATTACATGCTAAATGGCTTCTATTCACGCAAATACCATACCCATCAGATCATAGACATTCTCTGGGACTTTGGGATTTTATCCCAGTCATCTTTTAAGACTTCGCGTTTGTAAATGTGTGAGAATGCACATGCCAAACATCGAAAGCCTCAGAGCATCCAAGGCTCCTGCAACTACTGCGAGGGTGCCGCCATCAAAGACAAATATCACTTGACAGCTGTATGGATTGCTCTAAATCAAATAACCTTTCAGTTAACTCTGTGAAAAGTAGCAGGTGCAACGGTTACATCTGAGGATTATAGACAGGCAGAAAGCACAGATGTGCCAGTAAGAGACTGACAGCAAGCAGCAGCGAGGAGAGAGAGAGAAGGCTGTTTTTGCCGGGGGTGCTATACAGCAACACAAATGAGTGAAGGCAGCTAACTGTCAAAACCATGGAAACAGCATTTGCCAGGTGAAGAAAAAGAGACACTGCAACCAAAACTTGTTTGATCTAGGACATGTGTCCTGGGGGTACTGTACGTGCATGAGACGCTCGTTTCATGTTTATTGCTAAAAAGAAAATGACACGATTGTTTTAGCAGTTGCTTATGGAATTCAGATTGTTCAAAACTGTGTTATAATAAGCTTGTACCACTGATGATGAGAAGCTGATTGTTTAGCATTTAACCTTTCCTCATGTCAGAGTGCTGTTCGCCTTGCTTTTAAGGGTCATTGTACACCAGACTATCTAAGGCAATGGCCACTGCTCTGAGGAACAGCTCAACAATGTACTAACATAATATAAATATATTCAGATGCATAGTGGAGCCAAGAATTTCAAGAGCTTTTGTAATCACTTTTTAACAGGATTATTATTAAGATATTAGTTTACCAATTAGTATGCACGTTTCATCACTAAAATCAAATGAAATATTAACAAAATATGTAAATCAATAGAGATGGACAGGAACAAAGTGAAAATCATCCAGAGTGTCACCAGCCCAGATATTAGTCAGCAACACCATTAAACTCTAAATGGCTGCCCTTAGGCACAAAAGGACCCAGGCTGTCCTTTTAAGAGCAGATACAAGGGAGTTCATTAACAGAAGACAAAGAGGTTCAGTCAGAGCGTTTGAGAGACCGACGTGCTGACTGCTGGAGAGCTACTGTTTCTTCCTCCATTCTTCTCCTCCATCACCCCCTCTGCTTTAAAGCCCCCCTCCCTCCCTGGTGAGGCAGCTTTTCTCACCGCAGAACCCACCAGCACTCCTCACAGATGAGGCTCCTATCAGGGCAATGAAACCCGATCCAGGGCTGCTAATGGAGTCGGTGAAGTACCACCAGTTGAAAAAAATCCATGCATGATCAATATCCCTGGCTCCCCAGCCTCCTCCCAGATCGTCCCATTTAGACGTACAAGTGTACAAGACATGCAGATGTATCGTGTGGATGTGCATCATAGGATGTACCATTGATTCATTCTAACTAGGTTTCTTAAGATGGGGCTGGCTGTGGGATATGTGCTCTAAAGAAAATTATTTACATTTTAAATTTCTTACAAAACCTGGTTAAAAATGAATCATCTGTTATTACAGCTTCTGTTGCCATGGGAGGTGCTCCTTGATGGTAGTAGCTTGTGAAGAGTGGAGTCCTACTGTGGCAAAAAGCCCAGTCTTTCTTTTGTCTTTATTCTTTTTCAGCAACAGAACAAATACATGATTCAATTTCCAGTGAGGCATGGTCATTGTTCCTGATTATTGGCAGATAAAAAAAAAAAAAAGCGAGCAGAAAACTAAAGAAAAAGCAGTTTGCATTACCCAAACTAGATTTTCATTGACGGTCTCAGTAACACAGATCGATTTAAACATCCAGACAACTAAACCTCGCATTACTTTTGTGCCTTATTTTTATTTTATTTTTATATCTTCATTTTCAATAAAGGTTAATAGGGCAACTGTTTGTAAAGACAAACTTTGTTATGACTGTGCTGCAGCAGCATAAAGAACACAGACGTGGCTGACTTTTATTGATCTCTGCAACCTGAACAGGAAATACTCTGAGGTGTTTATGAGGGTGAGTTACAAGTTATGAGGAAACCTGGACCCACAGAATATATAGGACAGAGACAGTCCAGGTTCTTTTAGCTCTTAGTAACTTCATCTCAGCTATATAGCTTATTTGTTTTGAGATTTTAGTAGAAATACTATTTCCACACAGTTATTTAATAACTCTGATTTAATAACTCAGACTCTGATTTATAGATCAACATTAATTCATTCCTAATGGTTTGGCATACTAAATTAGGTGATAAAGACGTTTTTTTTCCGTTAGTCTCTCTTAAAAATATGTGTATACATATTTAAAATGTTCATCATCAAATCACCAGCGTGTTTCTCAACATCAAGAGCAAGGCGCCAAGTGCGTGCGATGACGTATGTAGGCTGCTCGGGGTCACAGGTAACAGCTTTCACATGAGCTGGTGTGTGTGGGGGTGTGTGTGTGTCTAGAGGGAAGAGGGGGGTGTGGGGTGGGGGTGGGGGTGTGGGGGTGGGGGGGTCCTTGTAATTGAATTGTGAATCAGCTAGCAAGTTATTCCCAGTCACCGCCCCCTTCTCTGTCGTCGCACTCTGGTTCTTCACAAATGCAACGCCCATAGCCACAGATACAGAGGAGGGAGTAAGTGAGTGAGTGTGTGAGTGAGTGAGTAAGAAAGAACGAGGAAAAGAGGGAGTGTGTGTACCGGAGAGGGAGAAAGATAAGTTAGAAGTAAAAGAATCTGAATCGTTTCTTTCTTTTTTTTCCCTTTCTTTTTTTAGTGTGAGAGGAGAATATTATATATATATATATAAATATATATTTTTTTACAAAATCAAGAACTGATCGGGACGCCAGAGGAGGAGGAGAAGATTTTTTTTCCTTTGAAATATATTGCGCTTTTGGAGGTGTTAGAATTAAAGAGGGAGGCGGCGTTATTAATTCACGCTGATCTGATGATCATGACGGCAGCTGTCGATATGAAACCGACGTTAACAATCATAAAGGCTGAAAAAATGGACGGTGAGTAATCTCAACTCTTCTGAGCGCTTTGACAGCTAACACGAGACTTACTGTACATTACTCCTCAATGTTTCCTTGTAACACAAGCGGCTGTCTCCAGATTACGCTCACAGTAAAGCACGCTGTTAATTCTCGAGAACAAGTAGATGAGCTGAGAGAGGGACATAACGTCCTGAACGCATTTCTTTGATGAAGGCGCTGCTGGTTGCTCAATATTGGACTCTACAGGCAAGACTTGAGAAAGATGAAATCATGCCTGAGGGTCTAGAGTCTTGCAATAGACTGTACTGTATGCATACATACATGCATGCGTGCGTGCGTGCGTGTGTGTGTGCTCCGTATTGCTAGAAATCCGGCTCTGACAGGTGTGACTGTTTCAGATGTGATGATGTGCTAATATGAAAAAAAAGTTAGGACACTGGACTTTTTACATTTGTGATCAGTCATCACAAAGCATGCTGCTTTGCATAGCATTGGCAATTTTTACTAGTACATGCAAACAGCAGTGTGACTTTTACTGTTTATGTATGTGTGTAGCTGCGACTTTAAGATACGCTGTATGTTTTATGACAGTTCTCTGATGATCTCAAGCATGAACAGCTATCCGAGTTAAGTTTTGCCACATTTCCTCTTTTTGTACAGATGGTAACCCTATCTCTCTAATCCTGCTTTGATCTCACCTAACACTGACCCATATATTCCATGCCATGCTGGAGAAATCCAAGGCATATTGCCCAGCCGGCATGGGAGACAGGCAGTGGTGCCTAATAACCCCCTCCCCTCACCCACCAACCAAACTGCCTCCTCTTTCTCCCTTTCTTCTCTGCCTCCCTCCCCACCACCTCCTCCTTTAGTGGCTGAAACTGACTTTCCAGAAATCAGGAGAGGCAGGCTGAGGTGATGAATCTGCAGTGCTGAGGCTTGCCTCTCTCTTAACTCCACTGCCCAGAACCCTTTGGATCGCTCCAGGGGTAGTCCAGGGCGCAGGCAGGGGAGGCCGCAACTGTAAGCTGTTTTCGTGTTGGGGTTTAAACCTTTGCGTGGTTTCACTTCTCTCTTTATCTTTTTTTTTCATAGCATATGGTGGCACGTTTGCAGGATTTGCATTCAGCAGCTTTTTACATTAACCAATCCCCCTGTGCTTTTGCAGTTCAGGTGCAGAAAACCTATTAGCAGAGTAGCAAGCAGCAGTGATGCATCATGGAAATCTGATACTAATTGCTAGTGCTGACCCACTAAGGGGCTGTGACTCACCACATTAACCGCCTTCTCCCTGCTGTCAATACCTGCAGAGCATAGATTCATACATGCACATCACACAAAAGTCGCAAATTCTGCTGACAGCTGCAGAATTGTTGCCAAAGCGTAGCACAATCTTGCAAAAGCATTTCGCAACTCTCGCTCCTACTTACGCTAAGTTGGGTGCACTCAGGTCAAGCCAAGCCTGCCAAGGAGCAGTTCACAACTTCACACAAACACATCCTTTCTTCACCTCCCTCTCGCATGCATACACGCACACACTCACGCACACTGTTCTTGTTTACTTCTTGGTGTTACCATAGTCGCAAGATAGATGTACTACCAATGCCCAAGGCTGTTCTTCAGCCTGATAAGAAATAACAAATTTAAAGGCATGACCAAGTTGCACTCGCCCTTTGCTTACAGCTTACTGAAAGAAAGTAGTCCACACAGGTCAAGTTCTTGGACTGTTACTGTGAGAAGCACCTCTGCAGCAAGTGGTGATGGCAGCTCAGCTTTAGCCCCGTCAGGTCTATGGCATTGTTTTGAATAACACCTGCAGTCACACACTGCACATGCATGCACACCCTGCTAACAGTCTTAAGTGGTTTCTAGCCCACCTTGCTCTTTTGTTTGTTTTCTTTTTTTGACGGAAGTGACAGCAGAGGTAACTCTTTAAAAGTCATTCGCGCAGAGGTAAACCCAAAATAACACTGCTTACTTCACTGTTATGGGATTCACTTCGAAGCACCCCAAGCTTACTTTGTTGTGACCCAGCCGGTGGGGTTGTTGTTGCTGAAAGCACTCTCTAGCCATGAGGAAACTTCTACAGAGACTAATTTGAAAGATAGTGTAGAACATTACCTCACCAGGCGTATTGTAGTACATTTGAGAAACATTTATTATGGCTGCCCAGTGATGGATTTAATATTCAACAGAGTTAATTATTTACAATACAGTTTTTAGACCTGAATGAGCAGTCCCTGTTTTGTTTATGTCTCTGCCAGGCCTGAAGGTCGAGGTTCAGTGAAAGACAGGAATGTTTTGTGAATATGCCCTGCTGGGTGGTATGCATAGAAGCATAGAAATAGCTTTGGCAAGGTTCAGGTTTATCTGATCAAAAATGCTGCACTTTGTTGTAACTGGCAGTTCTGACGTTTCTTCCGAGTGACCTTATATGGCATCCAAATCCACACTTTAAAAAAGGCAGCAGACACACAAGCACATACAGGCCATGGCAAAAACAGTAGACTCATAGAAGGACTTCACCTACTTTCTCTTTCATGGTTCCTCTCATGTTGGTGCACTGTGGAGAGGAGTAGTAGCTTGAGTCAGGAAAGAGGGAGTTACATAAGTTTTTTTTTCTTTCTTTCTTTAGTGCGTTTGTGACAGCACTGCTTGAGTAGCACAGTGTAATATATGCCAGTGTTTGAGTGTGCGTGGCTGGCTAGCAGCTGTGCAAACACTGTTTGGGTGATCTGTGCTTCTCTTGATGTGGTCTGTCAATGAACTGGGCCAAACAGAGCAAACGGGTCAGTTTTTCTTCTGATGTCTGGCGTGTCGAACTATCTAGTTTGTGAGATCAAAACTTTAGTCCAGTCTCACCTACTTAACATGAGGTTTCATTTGAATGGGATTCCACTGTCCCTAGAGGGCAACAGATACCAGTTTGCTCAATGGGACTCCCTGTGACAATTTGGCTTTCACAATGACTCTTTCTTTCTTTCTTTCTTTCTTTCTTTCTTTCTTTCTTTCTTTCTTTCTTTCTTTCTTTCTTTCTTTCTTTCTTTCTTTCTTTCTTTCTTTCTTT
>NW_024582449.1:781175-787858 GCF_018398535.1 Haplochromis burtoni
TTTCTTTCTTTCTTTCTTTCTTTCTTTCTTTCTTTCTTTCTTTCTTTCTTTCTTTCTTTCTTTCTTTCTTTCTTTCTTCTCTTTTCAGTGTTGCACAGTGGTGCCACTTTGTTTCATTAAATGGGTTATTCCCGCATCCAGTCAGCCAACCATTCACCGGTTCCTACATCTGTTGCGTTGCCCATAGAAACATAAAACCGTTATGGTGCGTGGGTCTTTCTTGATGCTTCCCTCGTGACTACACACCTTAATATTTGCTTATAAAGCTTAGTCATAAAAAAGGCGTGCTAGCTCCACAGACAGCAGTCGACTAAATAATAAGCATATGGTGAGTAAGGGGTTGAGGAGCTACCAAGGTGTGGCCAATGAGGCTACAGTAAATGGCTATAAAAGCAAAAGAGATCACAAAGGCTAGAATGCCTCTCTCGCAGCTTCTCATTTTATTTGCATTACATAAAAACACCGACAACCAAAGCAAAGGAGAGAGGAACAGAAAGCATTAACAAGCATTTTTGTTACTCTTTTCAGTCATTCACCCACCCACTGACTCAATTCCTCCACTAGCATTCTTCCCCCCTCCTTTCCCTTTCTCCCTCTGTTTCCATGTCTTTCTGTTGGCCACATGAGTTTCTCTCATGCCCTTGATGTGGTATATACTGTAGTGAGTTCCCGGTGAATGCACTTTGTCCCATCCCCAGTCATTCCTAGTTTGTAATCCCTGAGTCATGGGACTAGACCCCTGCTACACCACACGCCACTGGCTATGCGCTGGTGTTGATTAGCTTACAGCTATCACAGTCCTCTGCCCCTCATTACTAGTATGACGGGGAACCCTGACTAGCTTTTCACTGTCCAGAAAGGCCTTCAACAACTGCCCACGGATTTCTACATTGTCGTGAAAATCTTTTTTTTCACAGAGTTTCTGTTTTATATTTCCACATTTAGTAGCTGTGTTTCCTATAATAAAATGGAAACTTGGCCGGTTTAGGAACACGCCTGCTTTGGGGATCAGTCCACTGTCTTTAAAGGTAGTCGGTTTGTTTCAGTGCAGATGTTCAGCTGTCCACAACGAAGTCGGATAACTTATTTTGCTCGGCGTGTGCTCCACATTGTGCTCACTTTCTTCTCTTTTGTCTATGCTTGCTTCACAACACCTGTTTTCGGAGTTGGTGTGCATAGCATGCTGCTTTTGTAATCAGGTGAGCAAATGGGGCACAGCCACCGAGTGTGCCCGTATCAGACCCACAGCGTCAGATGTATGTAGATCGACCAGCCCGCCAAAGCAACAGATGACAGAGAGGGGTGGTGTTTGCTTGGCGTTTAAGTATGATTCTGCGATGCCTGTAATGAGCGACACAGTCAAATGGAAGACATATGTCCAGAGTGTGTGTTTTATGGGCTGTGTTAGTTAGAGTACTTTTTTTTGTATTAAACATTTCATCACTGTTATTTTGTCGTAGAAATTGGGAGTGTAGACCATTGTTATTTTTGCTTCACGTAAGTTCTTATTGCAGACACTTCTTTGTTGCTCTGCAACGTGTATTTGTTTTATGTGTGGTTTCAAGGTAACTGTGACCACATTTTGAATCACCAGCAGGAATTTTACAAGATCTGGTCATTGCTTTAATCATGACCAGTCACATTGTCAAATGAAGCAGCACGATATCCCCGTACGTCCAGTCATCCTTTGACTAAATGAGTCACACCCTGTCTATGTATGCTTGTCTATGTGAGTGTGTGTTTAGGAGAGAGAACTAAAGAGAGTGAGATAAGACATTTCGAGCACCAGTTTACACAACTGCAACGTTAGTCTCATGTTTTTTGAAATCACTTCCATCTCATATTGCAAAACCCTGAGTTGTAACTTTCCAGCTATCAAAATCCTAGTTTAAATCTTTCAATCAGTACAGTCAGCCAAACCTGAGAAGCTTCACAGCATCGTGAAAAGCGTGCATATCTTTATAAAAAAGATAAAGGAAGAAAGATGTGGCCAGATGTTTTACGCTCCTATTAGCTGTGGAGCTGACACGGAGCCCAAAATAGAAGAGCGATTCATCTTCTTGAGCTGAGACCATTTTGCCACTCAGACCGCGAGTCATTTTTGGTCGCATTAGAGGAAAACAAGAAAGCTGTGAGAAGCACATTGGCAATTGTAAAACAGAGGTGGAATGCGAGGCATGCAACATGAAAACATGGCGGTCTTGGGAGAATTTATTTATGAAGTATCCATCTGCCGCCCAAAGTTCGCCGTCTAACAAGCAACAGTCTTTTTATATGTGTATATGTATGATGTCTAATTGGACCCAACCGTTACAAGCATACATGTTGCAAACCGTAAGCATGGTTGTGTTGCAGACGGCTCCATCCAAGTGTGTGAACGTGCATCTTTATACTGTCCCACATGAATCGTGCGTGTATCAGGAACCCGATTGCGGAATGTATCAATTTGGACTAAAAATGGGGCAGGCACCATGTTTTGTGGAAAAAATGCAACACAGAAAGTAAACTGTTTGTCAGATATGTCGTGTGTTTGGTTTAACGCCTAAACAGTTCCTCCAGAGCATCCCATGTCTGTTTATAACAGCAATGGAGCCTGGACATGGCTAGGCTAGCGCCACCTGCACTCTGGACTGTAGCACTTCCCTGTCAACCCCCCCCCCTTTTTTTTTCTCCACTATGCACTGATGCATAAAACAAGATGAACTGATCTTATTGGACTAAGTAAGTAAAAACAGACCTTTTCACACTGTTAAAGACAGACCAGTGCAGCTTTTAGCCAGTTAAAGTTACAGCAAGGAGCCAAATCCTGCTGAAAGCTCTTTATTTTATTTTATTTTTTTTCTAGGACAGAATTTCTAACAAGCTTTTAGCAAAAAAAAAAGAAAAAAAGAAAAATAATGTTAAGTGTCTCTTGGTGATGGCGTGGATCAAAGTGAATGTCATATCAAGCACCGAGGCCATAGCATAAACAGTAGCGTTAATGCACTTTCACATCATGGGCTAATATGATTTCAGAGAAGGAGGGAGTGGAGGAAAGAAAGACAGAAAGGCAGCTATGGGGTATTAGTCTGACTTATTGTCTGCTTCAGTAGCCAGTGTGTCTGTGGTGGTGATGATCCTGGGCAACTCTATTTTCATGGCCAAAGACAGATGTCAGCAATACTAGGCTTGTCCCGTACAGCAGCTTTACACCACCACAGGCTTGTGTTTCAGGAGGGCAGCCAGAAGGCAGTGGTGAAGATCTAAGAATAAAACTAGTTATTCAGCACTGCTGCCTGTGATGGTGGGATTATACTGGTTTGCGCGTGGGAGGACTTCAGCCTGACGTTGTCCTGCTTCGAAGCATGCTAAGGTCTGCTGCCGGTCTGGCCGGCTTCATCGCCTTGCATACACTTCAATTCCTGGTTTCTTGGCATTGAGATGGAAATTTAAACAGTCTGGCTGACTGAACAAGCAGCCCTCTTAAAACCAGACCGCCACCCCGTTCTTCTCCTTTTGCTCCACTGCAGCCTTCAGTCACCACTTTATCACTCTGTGGTGCTGAATGGGTCCCCTTCATACCAGCCGAGTTTATGACCCTGCTTTTGCAGACCGGGGGTCTAGATATGTATCTCCATCAAAGGCGTTCTCACATACTCCTATCACCTCTGGTCAGCTGTGGGCTGGTCTGCCTTGAAGAACTAATTATAAGCTCTTAACTACTAACCAGGAGCTCCTGTTTTTTTTTCCTCACAGCTTGCCGTAATCCTGTTTAATATGTACGTGTGTGCATGTAGGGATAATCAAGAAGGGTATAAGCCCATAGTGGTTGTTATGAAATGTTTTAACCCTCACTCGAACCCTCAATTCACCTCACCTCCCACAGGAAGTGGCAACTCAGCCACAGGAAATGGACTTATGCAGATCTTTATAAAGACGTCCCCCCCCAATGTGCTAAGATGTGCGAATAGCGGGATACCCAAATTGCCACAATCTGATATAAATAAACGGCTATGCAGTCCTAAGTACTGGCTCCTTGCTATTGACAAAGGCTATCAAAAGCCCAGCTTTGATTTACCCTTTCAGATCTTGTCCTTATTTTTTTATTCACAGTCCGATCTTGCTTCCTCACACCAACACACACCCACTCATAAACTATAGGCCTATTTATAGCTCAATCGCATGATAGAAAGCATATTGTCCCTTATTTGTTGGGTCTGGTTGCCTGCTCTGTTGTATCATTGCATCATTCGGAGCAGAGGCAGCAGTCCAGGCTTTATGAATGAACTGACTCTCCGCCAGAGGCTGGGAGATGGCACCGATCCCACTGTGATGTCATGCCACAGACAAGGAGAAGAGAGGGAGCTTTATGAAACCTCCCATTCATTGGTTTCGCTCTCTCTCTCTCGCTCTTTTTTTTTTTTTTTTGCCCACCCCTCACCCAACTCAGTCACCCATCACCCACCCAAGATGCTTTCTTGCTATCTTCCCCAGCCCTGTCCCGCCCTGCCCATCCGTGCCTATTCCAGCCCAATAGACTTTGGCCCTGGCTGTGAAAATCCCAATTTCACACCCACGCTCTGGCGCACAGGCAAAGACGGCCACTAATTTGGTGTGTATGTGTATATGTGTGTTTATGTGAGTCACTTTAACAGCCTGAGGTGCTAAAGAAGTACCTCTGTCTAAAGTTGGGTTGGGCCTTGCTCACAAGGGCAGAGCAGTAAAGGTGGAACAGCCTCAGCGAGAACCCCTGGGGGAAATATCGTCGTCGCACTCAGTAGCTTGTCCATTACTCATTTCATGGCAAGAGGAGAGTGGCTAATCAATACCTTTTACTGTAATCTAGACTAAACATCAGTCTCAATTCGTCAGTGATTCTTAGCATAGATGAACTTAATATGGTTTTTACCTCATTAGTAAAATTGGTTTCATTTTGTACATTTTGCTGCAGAAGCTCTTTTTCTTTTTTTCTCTTCTTTTAAGTCAGATACTTGTCAGTGAAATGCCATAATGTTGCCTGTGATTTACATCCATTCCCACATTTCATGAGCTAAGTGGATGGGACTCATTTTGCGGACAGACCCACACAGTCTAATGTGGAAAGTGATGACTAGTGGATGCTCTAGCTCTCAGTACATACTGACCGTTCTCTATCTAATGGGGCTCGCAGGCATTGAAATCGTATCAGGACTTCATCATTTACTCGAGACTGTCTAGATCCAAGCTCGCCTCTCTCGCTAATGGATGCACATTGTACATTAGCACTGCCGCAGATAACTTTCATATGGATCATTCACCATGGAGACTGCTCTATTATCACTTCACTGTTACGTTTAGCGTTCTCCTTTCAGCCTTGCTGAACATTCTGCATCATGTTTTTAGGAGATCAGCTCAGATCAAAAAGAAAAATTTACAACAAAGTAGTGTATGTACACAAAACACACTATTTGACTGTCACCTGACAGTCAACCTTCTTCTTTTTTTTTAATTGTGTTTGTGGTTTGAATTAGAGCCTGAGCAGGATTTCAAGAAGTATTAAAACAACCCAATAATGATATGCTTTGTAGACGGGGTTCACATTTTTCTTTTTACTCTCTCTAGTGTCTAATGTTAGTTCTCATGCACTGTAGTGTTAAGTGTCTTTGATGGAAGATTTAGTGCTAAAGTGGGTTCAAGTCTGTGTGGGCAAGTACGCGCTGCGGATGGGTTGATAAAAGCGGTGTGGAGGGAGGGGTGTAAGCGGTTTGAAAGTGCAGACAAACTCCACTTGAGCCAGCTTAAATAAACTGCCACATTTTGCCTTTGCTTTCACATCAAAGCACAGACTGTCTGAGCCCCGGTCACATCTCAGTTTGCAGCCATTTGCAACATGTACCTCTCTGCATTACCAACACTACTTAAAAGCAAAACGAGCTCAGTAGAAACTTAGACAACCTTGCAGTCTTTTTTTTTTGTCAAATAGAGAAACCAGCTTTATTTTGATGTGTGAGCCATGTCTGACAGTAGTTAAACAGGGTTTTTGTGTGAGACTGTAAAACAATGGCTGTTCTCAACTCTTCAACCTTTTACCTTCACTTCTGACTGAAATGGTTACATTCTGTTTGTTCAGACTATATTATTACAGCCCAAATTGAATCACAGGAAGAAGCAAAGAGCTCCTCTGTCTTCTTTCTCCAGTCTGCTGCAAAAAAGCTTGAGAGGGGGAAGAAAAGGGGGAAAAAAAACGACCTAAAGACCGAAAAAACAGAAACTGGGAAACCTAATTTTACAAACAGCCAGACAGACATTGGTTACATGGGCGAAGTAGGGACGGGGGGGTAAGCTGCTGTGCATTCCAGACAAGGTCGCGACGTCAGTGGTGAAAACAAGCATGAACTGTATGTTGCTCTAGTATACTGCTGGCAGATAAAACACCAGCCAGTGGAGATGCCAGAACATCTGGGGTTGACACATGGCGGTGCTGCAAGTGTGACACACCCACTCCTCACAGCTTGTTTGCCCTGAAGACAAGCCTTTCTGTGATCTAGGATTAATGATTTGAAATTGCATGTAATGGACAAAGAAAAAAAATGATCTAAAGAAATAGACTCACCACCAAAATCAAGACCTGGCTGACTCTTTGATTTTTTTATGTGTTTGCATGTTAACCTACTTGAGACCTAAGCTGACCTGTTGTGTTTTTAAGTTTTGCCGTATGCACGTTG
>NW_024582449.1:787878-815809 GCF_018398535.1 Haplochromis burtoni
CCAAAAGTTGATTACACAAGAAAGTGACATTACTGCACAGTAACAGATAATAACAGATGTAATTGTGTGCTGTGCAAATGTGTGTGGACGGTTTGGAGATTTAAACGATAAAATATGCCCTAACTGAAACTCTAGGTTCTTTTTTTGTGGTTGTTTACAAGTTATTTGTTGAGCCTAGGTTGCTGGGGTTTTTTTTTTTGTTTTGTTTTTTTAACTAGTCTGTTTTTATATTAGAGGCCAGAGGGTCTTTCCCCTTCTCTCCTCCTCATCATATCCTCTGTTTTGCCCCCTTATCGCCATACTTCTGCAGCCCAGTAAATCTAATTAGATGAGTGCGAGTCATCAGGCACTGTTTAAAGCCATCAAAGGGAGCTCTGTGTCCCACTGGTTGCCCACTGGCTGTGAGCAGAGAACAGTAACCCTAGTGTGTAACTGAATCCCCTCGAGACGGGCCACCCCCGACTTTCCAAGTCACTCGCCAGCAGCCGCGGTGACATCATCACCTCATCCCTTGACCCTTGACCTGTGAGAATGCTTGACCCCGTGCTGGGTCCTGTGACAGTAGGCCCACTGTGTCGGGGCGACGTGGTAGGAGGGCTAGCAGAGGTCATAGTGTCGCTGATGGGCAGCACTGGCCACTGACCATTCTCCCACCCAGGATGTACAGGTAGAAGATAATAAATGTGGGGTTTACCAACACAGTATACACACAGTGACATGGCTCTCCCTTACTTTTTAAACAGGTTCGAGCCAAAGCTGTGACAGTCCTTGTTTCGATAGATTGGAGCCGATATGGAGACAGTGTCTGTCTAGACGGAATGTAATTGTTGAACCATGTTGTTGATCACGGTAGATATAAATGTTTGCTTTGTTTGTGTGTTTGTGTGGACGTGGATGCACGCGCGCGTAACTGTGTCAATGTCTAACCGAAGCACACATTCACAGGACTCTTCCCGCCGCCTCTTTGTCTCAATTAAATTTTCCATTCAGCGAGCTTTATCGGCATGAAATATAATACAGGATGCACTGCCGCAGCCTCAGTTGTCAATAGGAGTGAAAGGAGCATGTAATATTAGTCATTTGGATTTCAAGTCTAACAGATGCTGGTGTTACTCAAAATAAATATTCTTCTTTGTGATTTGTGATTTGCAGATCCCGAGTGTGGAGATGTCCCCCTGCTAACTCCAGGAAGTAAAGAGATGATGTCCCAGGCTTTGAAGGCTACCTTTAGTGGCTTCACAAAGGAACAGCAGCGACTGGGTATTCCCAAAGGTAAGATTGCCAGCTGCTTTTTGCTGTCATTAGTTCCTGTTAATGTTTTCATTTGAAAACTCAAATTGCAGCACCAGCCCTCTAAGAATACCTCAGTGTGTCACATATCAGGCGCACACATCTGCAGTTCTTTCACATTTCGGCTTTCTTCAGAGGATTCTGAGAAAGCACCTCTTAGAAAGACTGACTGAAAAGGAAACGCCCAGTTGTTCCAGAAATGGCATTGCATTATATATATTCAGTCCAGGCAGACTGACTGACTGCAAGATCCCAAGAATTGAGACACAGAGACAGACAGTAAAGAGATGGCATTGAAAACTGAAGCAATTAAAGCAACCCATGGGATCTGCAAATTATGATTTTTTTTTAGCTTTTCATTACAACTGTGGTTTACAGTCACTTCAGCTTCCCACTTTGCTGTTGGTTATTAAGTGAAAGTTGGCTCCAGCTCAGACTGCAAAAAATGAGAATCTGTCCTGTCGTATCATTCACAAGCTGACCTGAATATTTGAGTAAATGTGTCTGGATGGTGTTGTCGACGTTTAACAGTAACTGCCACTCTTTGCAATCCTGTGCAGATCCTAGACTGTGGACAGAAAAGCACGTGGCCGAGTGGCTAACGTGGACCGTGAACGAATTCAGTCTGAAGAACGTCGATTTTGACAAGTTTGGCATCAACGGAGCCAGCCTGTGTGCGATGGGGAAGGAGCGATTCTTGGACTTGGCGCCTGACTTTGTGGGCGACATCCTTTGGGAGCATTTGGAAATGCTTCAAAAAGGTAACGGCGTAAGATGGTTATCCTCTGATTATCAGATGAGTTTAAGAGATTTAAAAGTCTCAGTTTTGTGATGCGAGTCAAATAAGAAAGCTCTCACCACACAGGCTGACATCACTGCTTACTCCAGTTTAGGACTGTTGGTATTTGCTCTTGTAACAGGAGCCAAACAGGAAGACACGATTTAGCTCAGGTCATTAATTTTTGATAGAGCAGGATGCAGTTACACGATACATAAAATCAATGATGAGGTCACTGATTCTCATTCTCCATCTATTTTTCATGAAGAGGATACAAAGCATTACCCCATGAATGGACTCAACTCTAACTTCCAGGAATCCCGCTTTACCTCAGACTACTTTGTCAGTAAGTATTCATCACAGTCAGTCTAATAGCATAAGAAAACAAATATTAAAATATGAAAGGGAATCCAAATAGAGGAAGTAGATAAGGTGGTTCAGTGTGGCAAGTAGGTTAGCGTTAGCAAATAATCCCCCCACGCACATTTTTTTTCTTGGATTTATTTCCTAGATATAGATCCTCAGTACATCTTTGCAGCTGTAGATGAATAGTGACCACACGTACAGTGGCATCACTGTGAATTTTTTGCTGAGTTTAGCTCCAATCAATATGTCTTGCTGAAAATCTACAAGATTGTTCCCGTGTGCTCAGGGCTATATTTTCTTTTGGACTATTCACGTGCCGAGAACTTCGGTGGCGGCTCAGCACAAGAGGGATAATGACTCCACTCCTTTTAAGATCGATCTTCCTCCTCTGTGTTGCTCCTTGCTTGCCTTCCTTCTCTGCTTTCTATCTACACTCATTTCCCTTTGTTTGCTCCAGGCTATGGTGTTGAGCACGCTCAGTGTGTCCCTCCTTCTGAATACTCAGAGCCCGGCTTCATCACAGAGTCCTACCAGACACTTCATCCCATCAGCTCAGAAGAACTGCTGACCCTCAAATACGAGAGTGAATACCCTGCTGCGGTCATCCTCCGGGACACGGCCCTCAACGGCATGCCAGGAGACTACTTTTCTGTCAAGCAAGAGGTGGTGTCACCTGACAACATGTGCGTGGGACGCCTCAGCAGAGGTGAGCGATCGTACAATGCATAAGTATGTGGCTGAGATTTGAGGAGACATTAAAGAATGTGGGACTAGCTTTGCAGTGAAAATGTGGTGCATTTACATTTTACTCAGAAGGTTTGCTCTAATTACCTGCTTACCACATGCACTTGCTTGAGTTTGTCTGAATGCATGTAAAAGTTGAAGGTTTCTATGGGTGTCTGCCTGCGTGTGATTGTGCTGAAGCTACCAGAATCTTGTCATGCCACATCAGTGTGCAAGTATTAGAAGAGAAGAAAAGCAGGCCTTCTGGTTGGCTTGTGGTTCAAGCAAACCAGACTTGTACACTCTTGACTGGGTTGGGAAAAAAAAAAACTCTATTGTTTTTGTCAGAGCGATACACGAACCAAAGCCACAATGTGTTCTGTTCTTGCCGCATGTCCCTTATGTAAAACAGTTCAAGTGGTGTAACCTTAAAAAAAAAAGGTATTTTTTTCTCTTTCTTGTTTTTCTTGGCCTCCTTTCTTCGGCGCAACCTTAGGGTTCTGGGTAAGGAGATAGAGGTGTCATCCTCAGTTAGCAAGCGTGGGGTTTTCTCATGAAACTGTTTGCTTTTCTGAATGCTCGAGCTTGTTTTCTCTCCGAGCAATAGTTTACAGAGGAATTAGCGGTATGATTTAGACTGTTACCCATAAAGCTAGGGTTTTTCTTCTCCCAAATCCCCAGCTGTATAAATTATTAGCAAGTGCCATGTAAACCATACAAGTCCTCCATCCAGTGCTTTAAGCATTTGCCTGCAAGGCTTGAGATCCAATCCCCATGCATCACACATACCAAGTGTTTGCGCATTGAACTGTGCTCTCCCGACGTGGGAAAGTATCTTGTAGCACAATTGATATCCACATGTGGCTCCAATTTTACCAGTTGAAGATTTCAGCATCAATAGCGGCATGGCATTATCTGTCATTTGTTAATGGCTTACCACTGAAAGACTCCTCTTATCGTCATCAAGGCCAAAAATAGTGGGGCAATTTCTGTGAATGTCTTCCATTTAAAATCAAACCCAAATGCTGGTTGTGAAAGTGAAATGAGGTGTGAAATGGAGGGACATGGCACTGTACAGAGCAATAAGCTATAGCTTAGTGAGGAGCAAAACAATTTACTTCTAAGGTGTGGCTAATGTCCCTTTTGTCAAATCTCAGCAAGGTTTTCGCAATTAATTCAGAGTTATTTGCTATTGTTCAAGTTTCGCCATCCGACAGTTTTGGACGTAATAGTGATTTGTCATAGACTCTATCTGTGTCATATAGCGAGTGCACTTATTTCTTTTCCATCGGTTCAACTTTGGCTCTTACCGAAAGTCCAAAGTCACTTTCCATCAGGCTGTGGTAGACTTGGTTCATCTTGGGATGACTAAAAAAACATAGCCTGTGTGTGACTGTGACAAATTGAATGATGCTATAAAACTGAGTAATCATTAATGTGCAATGCCAACATCAATGCAACATTGACGGGAATCATCTTAAGATTTTTGCCATCATCAAACTGGCCTAAATGCTAAAATTTTAATATCATATAACTTGTCCACAAACAACGTCAGAGTTTGAAATCACAGTAATGTGAGTTTAGAGTTTCTACCTACATAACAATGGCTTTCTTGCCAATTTTTAAATTTTTTTTCCGCCCTTTCCCTTCCAGGTAAGCTTGGTGGCCAGGACTCGTTTGAGAGCATTGAAAGCTATGAGAGCTGCGACCGACTGACCCAGTCCTGGAGCAGTCAGTCTTCATTTAGCAGCCTGCAGCGGGTACCGTCTTATGACAGCTTTGACTCAGAAGACTACCCTGCTGCCTTGCATGGCCACAAGCCCAAGGGCACCTTTAAAGACTATGTGAGGGAGCGCTCAGACCTCAGCAAGGACAAACCCGTCATCCCAGCAGCAGCACTGGCAGGATACACAGGTAAGATGTCTAGAAATCACACTTTATATTTATATGCAGTCATTACAGTAAAAGAGTAATATTGGTCTATATGTATTTTTTCTGATCGCGTGCATGCAAACGGTAGACGTTTATGGAAAACCAGTCCGATTGCTGATTTCTGTGAATATAATTTTAATATAAACACTTCTGTAGGGCACAAAATGCAGTGTATAATGTGGTGTAACAAACTTGTTGATGCTCTGCAAAAGTGCCAAATCTTGTGGTGCCTGAATGCAACACTTTTAGACCAAAGAAGGGAAAAAAAGCACACCTTTTACCCAGGCAACCCAAGTTATGCACATCACAGGAAATAAAACAGATTTTACTCATGCCTCCTTTTACTTCACTTCTTTTTCTCTCGCTTTTTTTTCTCTTCTTCTTTTCTGTCTTCTCATCTACCTTCTTCTTATCGGCAGCCCGCATCTCAACCTATTTTTTCCAGGTCGTCCTAGCAACGCTCGTGAAACTTAGAAATTATGCCTGCCCCTGCACATAACACCAGAGCAGAGTAAAATTATCTCTTCATCTCATGAGGCATCTTCTCACTCATGCATGCTGAAAAAGCTCCTTTATGTATGTTCTTCAAGTTCAGTAAGATGGAGAGATATTTTAAAGGCTCTTGTTCAGCAAATGCACTATTTTAGCATCTGGCATGACTTTTGGTTTCAAAAGGGTGCAAAAAAAAGAAACCCAACTGCTGCTGTTGCTACTTCTTAACCGTTTATCAGCACTGAGCCATAAATACAACTTTTAAGTTAATATGAATCAAGAAAGATGACATAAATAGCTCTGTTTTTTTGGCCTCAAGTTAGCTGTCTTTTAATGTCAATTGCCAAACATACGAAGAGAAAAGTCAAATCCCTGCAAAGGGGTTTAATTCAAGTTATTCTAGTTTAAAGCTGAACTGTAAACACAGCTGAACACTGACACAGTTGAACGCTGACGCTGAATCGACTCTTCACAGAGTGTTTGGGACTTTTTCGGTCTTGTTTAAATTACAGTCACATGGCAGTAAGACTGCCAGTATTGGAAAAAGGGGGAAATCCAAGCATATTTTCCAACGTCACAAACAATGCATACATCAGATCTCTGCAGAGTGCCCCAAAGTTGGTATGCACAAGTTAATTGGTCAGCTGTATGGTCATTAGTTCAAGAGCCACTTTTAGAACAATAAGTCATTTATGAAATGTTGGAACGATATAGTTATGAATTTATAACCAAATGGATTAGACCAAGGCACAGAGCATCTCTAGAATGATCTAAATCTGTTTTCTCCCTGCACGCTAAACCAGCAGAGGCAATGCAAACTGGCTGCAAGCAGTCACGGCGTAAACATATTATAAACGAGTCATAGTTTCATAATCTGTCTTTTTATGTACTGCATGTTTCAACTCCAAATTGTGTACTTGTAAGGAAAGCATGGCAGCTGCTTTCGGCCTAATGTGAGAAGAGACTTGTTTTGACTATGAAACTATAACCATGAAGGTAATAATGCCACAACACTCCAGTTTTTAAGACAAAAAACAACAACCAAAAATTTCTAACTGCCGCTCTGGACCCTGCTATTTTAAAGAGTAGTGCAAAGAGAGTTGTGGTCTTTCAAAGATGGAAGCATTTTTGTGTTTGCCCATGTGCATGTGTGGGTGGGTGAATAAAAACAGAAGAAGAAAAAAAAGGATCGGGGGAGCAAGAGAGAGAAAGAGACCTCTATCTGGAAAAAAGAAATCCCTCAAAATAAAGAAACAACCTCTTGTACAATTCCAAAACAGTGTTTATGACAGCTCGACAGCTTGCTCTTGCTCGACTTCCTGTTTAAGTCACGGGGTGACAGGTGACACTTGTAACGAGGACAGGGGACCTGATAAGGCTGCAGAGAGATAAGGCTCCAGTTGCCATCTGCGTGGTTTCCTGCGACAATTCATCATTTACACCTCTGTCTGCAATAACATCAGGCCACCTTACAACATAGCGAACTCTCATTTTGGCTCATGATATTTCGCTCTCTGTCTCACTATTGCATGTATTTGCTCGTACACACAGAGGGCTTTTGCATTGCAACGTTGTAAAAAATAGTAATTTGCCAGTCAATATTAGCTGGTCTCGCCTTTAAAAAATTTTATCCACACCTTTGAATTATCATCCTTTAAATAGCGATATAGGTTTTAGACTCATATTGCCATGAATTCAATACTTAACGTTATGAAGATGAGCCCCAACCTTATGCTTGTTCAGTGAGGCCCATTGTGAAAAGATTTTAACATATTTTAAAAAGGGTTGCCTACATTGTGGCGTAAAAGCACGAGGTTCTGGTATTACCCTTATGTGGGCTCACAGTTACTGCAGCAGGAACACGAGTCAAAGCTTTCTGTATGAGTGACACCCGATGTTGCGGAGCCACTTATTTTCCAAACTCGGAATGGCTGCTGTCATGCACCTTCTTCTTCAGTCCCTGCGAGGCCTTAGAGGGCTCTAAATTTCGAGTTGTTCAACCCACACGTCTGTTTCCCTGAACGCTTTTGTTTTTGTTACAAAAAGGCTACGTTTGGTTTTCTGAGGCACTCGAGAGAGGTGACTTTTGCTTAGCTCCAGTTTTGCTTAGGCGGTGTGCTGCACTGGCAGGTGTGATTTCAACACGCAAGCCTCAAAAGTGGGTGGGTTCGTGTGTATGCTGAAAAAAAAAAAAAAACAAAAAAAAAAACCACACGATCAAAGTGCACTGCAGTGAATCTAGTTCAGAGACAAAACCAGGCTTTTTTTTTTTATCGCCTTTGTTCTGCTTTCCCTCCTTTTTTTTTCCATGAACTCTAATAAACTTTTTGCTCTGACATTGAAATGATGTTTTACTAGTTTATTCATTTAATGTTACTCTTGGAAAAATGCACCCTCTTAACTTTGCATTGAACTTGGCAACTGCTCTCTTTCTTAAAACAGACTATTCAAGTACAGTAGATGTGCTGCTGAAGCCTAAATGCAGCCCTTCTTATTTTTAAAATAGTGATTTCATCAGTGTGGAACTCTTGCAGACACAGCCTCTCACTCTAAATTCACATACTGCACAGGGCAACTGGCAGACAAGGGAATACATGATGAATGGGACTTCTGTGCTTGGGACGACATTTAGTTCCACTGCTGTACTTCAGTCTGACCCAGATTAGAAGCTTTACTTTGTTCCTCTTTTCAAATTAAGTGAATAATTTGCATGAATATGTAACACTTTTCATATATAGCATAAGTACTTAGTGTCGTGCTTCTTCTGGCCGTGACTTTTATCACAGACAGGACATTGTACAGACAGTGCTGTTCCTCAACGCATTCTGCATAGCACATGGACTGATGGGAATATATCTCCTAGATTCGGCGTATTGTTATGTGAAATATACTAGTTTAGTTCGATAAAATGTTAAGCAGACTATGGGACTTGGGAGCATTTTCCAACAACAGGAGATCTTTTGCTCTGAACTTAGCCTCACCTCAATCAATCCCCACAGCAACTGGCATCTGCACAAACAACAATGTGTCCTCTCAGTGTGTAAAGCTCTTCTTCTTAAACGAACACCTTCTCCCCCTCCACCCCCATCTGCTCTGCAGGCAGTGGCCCCATCCAGCTGTGGCAGTTTCTTCTGGAGCTACTGACCGACAAGTCTTGCCAGTCCTTCATCAGCTGGACAGGCGACGGCTGGGAGTTCAAGCTTTCTGACCCAGATGAGGTGAGAGGTTGCGACCCCACTGGTCATCTAGCACACGTGCTGGGAGGTCTTAAGTAGTTAGCCAGATGAACAAGATGGCTGCTTGTTCCATGTAGCTCAATTAATTGCAAGTTTCAACAAAAGTATGTATTCTAATGTTTCTGGCACATCTTGACAGGCTTGTACACTGTGCTTTTTCAGGTTGCTCGAAGGTGGGGCAAAAGAAAAAACAAGCCTAAGATGAATTATGAGAAGCTGAGCCGTGGCCTGCGTTACTACTATGACAAGAATATCATCCACAAGACATCTGGGAAACGCTATGTCTACCGCTTTGTCTGTGACTTGAAAAGCCTGCTGGGGTACACTCCCGAGGAGCTGCATGCAATGTTGGATGTAAAGCCTGATACGGACGAGTGAATCAGATATGAAAGAAAAAAAAGGAAGTGAAGACAAAAAGTTAAGGAGCCACTTGGACTGAGGCTCATAAAGTGGTCTTAACTGTTTAATAGAATTGGTAAACCAATTATTTTGGGGACCAAAAATGTTTTGTTTTGGTTTTTGGGGTTTTTTTGCTGTTTTTTTTAAACGAATAACTGTGGTCTTTGTCATCTTTGAGCTCCTGTCTCTCAGACCATAATTTTAAAACCGAAGGCAGAAGCCTAAAACCTGTATTCTTACCCTGTTGCATTTGAGGTGCGTGTGTGTGCACGCATGTGTGTATGTGTGTATGAGTGACTTATACTGGTGTCATTTAGCAGCTCAAAGCAGACAAAGCGTTACCGGGTAGATTTCAGGTTCTGTTCTGACTAAGTAGCAAAGTGGGGGAGAACTGAGAGAGAGAGACAATAAAAATGTTGGGCTAAACGAAGCGGAAAGTTCCTGCTAAGAAAATGGTTGCCAAAAAAACCTGAACTGAACTGAGGAAGGTATAATCTCATACTTGCATACATGCTTACTGTTTTTCCCTTTGGCAGTGACTGACTTTTTTTCAGCTAGGACCAAAAAAAAAAACAAAAGGAAAAAAAAAAGTGTCTGGTATAAATTGCTGTTTATGCTTGTGCCACCGTACTAATGCCGATTTCTCAAAACAGTCGCTGTACATCTTCTGGATAAGTGTTGTGAAGGGTATTTTTTCACATTGTTCTCAGTGACGGTATTACAGTGGAACCAAACATTAGATGCCAAGTTTTACTCGTCTGTTCTCAAGGAACTTTCAACTGAAATGTGCTGATGCGTTATCAGACAACACTATAGACACTGGCCCCTTGCTTTGTAGAGTGTGAAGACCTGGTGAGGTTACTCATAGCAAGAGTGTCTGAAAGACAACTGAAAGTAGCCGTTGCTTTTGAAACTGACACGTTCACCTTTATGTACATGTTTGCCACCTCGTTAGACGCATATTGTGACTGAAAGTCGTGCATTTTTTTTTTTTTTTTTTGCATATACCACCAGTATTAGCAAACTGTAGACAATCTTATATGGGGAAATTCAGGAGTAAGAGGAGCTGTTTCATGTGCAGATTAAATGCATAATTTCATTTCACTGCCCATGTAAGCTTACTTTTAGACACGTTTTCATATTAATTGCCTAGAGAGTAAAATTGCAAGTTGGTTTGCTCATGTTATCTTGCATAATTCTCTTTCAAATGTGTTGTACGTTTTGGCCATAAGGAAGGGTAGTATAGTGTGAAGGTAAAGTGTAGGAAAGCAGGTCAGGTAATAGGAAAACTGACTATAAATGTTGACTATAGAGAATCTGAAACTTTAGAGGATAGATGAGTGATGGGTGATGTGGATAATGTAGGTGCTCTCTCGTGATGTCTGATGAAGACAGGTTGATACAAGTGATGCAAGTTAACTTGCTTGAGAAATATAGGACGGATGGCAGAAGCTTCCATTTGAATTTTACATTCTTTTGCAACTTATCTACATTCAGTTCAGAAATGAATGACTGGTTACAAGCAAATTGGCAACAGTTTCCTCCCAAACAGTGGGAACAGTGGCTGTACACTAGCCTTATGGGAAATGCCAAAGTTGAGTATTATATTAGAATACAATGTTATTGTTTACAGTAGCTGAAAGTTACCCATATGGATGAAAATAGCTTCTGAGATGTCTATTTGTACAGATTCTGTTTCATAATGCTTTACTGAGACCCAGATTACACAAATAAGCAAAAGACAAAGCAGGAATAATAACCAAAGCCCATGTGAGGTCTTCGGCCACGGTGCACCCACAACGTTAGGAGATGGGGACCAGAAACCTCTCACGTATTCGTGAAATGTCGTCTTTTATCTTTTGTTAATATGTCAGAAAGCACACAGCTTAAGGACAAAGAGTAACGTCTTTGCTGATGTTTTTTTTTTTTTCATTTTTGATTTTGGATACCGGCTGAGTTTAGGTAAGAGATGATGTATACGTTCATACTGTGTAACTGGTAACAAGCTTGTCCATTGTTATTCAGCACTGGCTTAGTGTTTCCTTATCCAAGATAAAGAATTGGAAGTTAAACAGTTGGTTCAGGAATAAGCTGCACTGTATGTTCATTCCTTTATTGCATATGTTCACACCAGTGTTTTGAAAATCTTCTTTCTCTCTTTTTTTTCTTTTTTCTTTGGTATTGTTCAGGTATTTTTCTGATGTCAGTGTTCTGTATTAAAGTGAGCTTAAAAGACTTATTTTTTATCTGTTTGTATTAAAAAAATGTTTTCTTTTTTCCTCCCAACACAAACGTCATAATGTTAGTATGGTTGGCTTCATAAGATCAATGTGCTCGGAGAAAACATTTCTGTTACCTAAAATGTTAATATTTTGACATTTACTTTGTCAGGAAATTATACTGTTGTTAAATGTCAGAGTCTACAGTCTACTGCAGGTCTTATGTATTAATGAAACCTAGTCAGGCAAGTGTACACCTAACAATATTTTGTGGCATATGCATATCTCGGAATGGATTCAGAAGGAAAACTTGTTATTTTGGATGTTGTTTTTTTGTATATTTTATAGTGTCTTTGTATTTTTGTTATGAGATCATTTTTATTGTATTTAGTTCACAAGCATTTGAATATTTTTCAATAATTTATATTTTATAAAAGACGAGATGCAGACAGCTGGTGCTTTCATGGGAATTTAAAGGTAGCGCAGGACAAAATAATGTAGCTAATTTCTTTTTGTTTTTGTTTTTGAATTCATTTTTTATATAGAAAATAGACCTGTCTGCTAGAGGTAAAAAGGCTGATGCTGGCCCATCAATGATTTCTGCTGGAAAGGTTTTATAAACTGTAGCTTCTATTTCCAAAATGTACTTAATGTACTTCAAAATGTTATAAAATATATGTGAAGAAAGATTTTATCACTGCGTGTGGTGTTTTTATTGTGAAAGTTCACATGAAAGGTTAACCATCTGCCTACCTAGTGATTTCCTTCACTTTTCTATATAGTTTAAATATAGATTTTGGTCACAGTTCAATGAGAGTATGGATGGGAAATGTAGGGATTACATGCCATTATTGAAAATAAAATATATGGAAATATTGTATGTATATAAGTAACGTGCTTTGATTTGCAGAGTCTCTTTACAGCTCCCTATATTCATACTTTGGCTTCAATACTGTTCTTGAACAGCAAACAACAACTAAATGATGAAATTGAATCATAGTGTTATTAATATTGCTGTTTGCATTTCCAGATATTGTGCTATTGTCACTGTGATAATACTGCACAATAACTGGGCAGTAAAATAACAGCCCTAGTTTAGAGTTTTCACTCATCTGCAGATCACTTTGTAAAATATGAAGTGAAATTAAGAGAAACTATTAATCATGTCAAAGTACATACCCCACACACTTTATCAGGTACAATTATTGAACTGCTTGTTAAAGTGAACATCTAATTAACCAATCACATTGCAGCAACTCAGTGTATTTAGGCGTGTAGAAATGGTCAAGTTGACCTGCTGAAGTTCCAACTGAGCATCAGAATGGAGAAGAAAGGTGATTTAAGTGACTTTGAATGAAACATGTAACAGGCGGACTGGTCTAAGTTTTCAGAAAATGCTGATCTGCTGGGGTTTTCCCTGCACCACCATCTCAGGGTTTTTCTACAGAACGGTGAAAATGAATCCTTCAAATTGTTCAGAAAGCATCAAATAACCACTGTTTATAACCAAGGCATGCAGAAGAATATCTTTCAATGCATAATATACTGTAACTTGAAGCATATGAGCTAGAGCAGCAGAAGACCACACTGGGTGCCACTTGTGTCAAATAAGAACAAGAAACTAAGGTTACAACTCACATAAGCTCAATAAAATAGCACACAGTGGAAGACTGGAAATCGTCGGCTGTTCTGATGAATTTATTCCTGCTGCGACATTTCTATGGTAGCATCACAACTTGGCATTAACAGCATAATAATGTGGATCAATCTCACCTCAAATGTTCAGGGTGCTGGCAGTGTAATGGTATGGGGGATATTTTCCTGGCACACTTTAGGCACCAGCTGAGCATTATTTAAACACCTCAACCTACCTGAGTGTTGCTGCTGAGCATATCTATCCCTTTATGACCACATTTTGCTCATTTTCTGCTGGCTGCTTCATGGTATCTCACAAAGCTTAAATAATCTCAAACTGCTTTCTTTTAAGATGACAGTGAGTTCACTGCATTCAAATGGCCAACACAATCATCCAATCAATCCAGTAGAGCACCTCTGGGATGTAGTAGAACAAGGGATGCACATCATGGATGTGCAGCCAACAAATCCACAGCTGTGTGATGCTATCATATCAATATGGACCAAAGTCTCTGAGGGATGTCTCCAGCACTATGTTGAATCTATGCCATGAAGAGTTCAGCCAGTTCTGAAGGCAAATGGGGGTATCGAATAAAGTCTCCAAAAAGCATATGCCTGATGTGTTTATTAACGTATAGTTTTGATTTACTAATGAAGACAAACAAAAAAGATGCGCCGAAAAATTGTTTGAGTAAAGACCTGATTCTGTAATAACCTCAAGGTCATAGTGGTACAAATTTGTCAAACACATTCATCCTTTGTACATATTGCTGTGGTGCTTCAAAGGAGGCGTATCGTTTCCCTTTGAAATACATTCCGTCCATAGTGTGTCTGAGTTTTAACAATTGTGCTTCGTGCACACTGATGAGGTGACATAAAAATGAAACCAACACACGGAGGCTCATTCAACCCTTCTAATAAATTCCACTCTAGATAAAAAACATGCAAAGCTGTTGCCTGCTGCCCACAGCTGTTTGGCTCCACTATAACAAGCTAAAGTTACAAAAATAATCATTAAACATATTTTTGTATTTTTTTTTAATTTGATATGTTATTTTTATTATTTCAGGGAGTTTAAATGTATTTATTTAGACAAGTATATTTTATATTGACAGTTGTACTCCTTACAATAGACTGCCATGTAAAAAAAAAATATGTAAAGTGATAAGATTCATGATATGATAGAGCTGTCTTCTGACAAAATTAGACCCATATTCTTCTCTTGGATCAGTGTTTTGTGTTCTTGGCAGAGGACAAGCTGAGGTTACGCAGGTGGGTCTTCTCTTCTTCCACCTCCCTCTCTCTGACTGAGCTGATGATCCAAAGCAGACACATTCACGAGGCAGCTTTTTAAAATACTTCACCAGACAGTGCATGTTCCAAGAGACCTGGAACGAAATCCAAATCATTATGATACTATTCATACCCACCTCTTCCTCATCCAGAGACACAAAGCTGGCTCACGCAGACACAGTACTCTTCTTTTTCCCCTTTTGTGCCTTATTCAAAGAAACCTTCCACTGATTTAAGCAGTGTCTCAAGGTGAGAAACAGAAAACTGAGACAGAAAAGGAAGAGGCGACCTGTCTTCAAAGTGAGAAGTGTAACACCTGTCAGTCTCGGAAGGATATTAGATCATTTCTCCATTTTTTGAGGTTCTAAAGTAACTTGCAATTAACTGTCGAGCCATTTTGTGTTCAGACGAAGGCTATTGCTTCATCATTACATTTACAAATGTATGAATAATAATGACTGCAATATATGCAAATGCAATGTATGTATTATCTAAAATCTGTAACATGCCAACTGGTTAAATTACAAGATTTGTTTTTGATTTAAAGTAGTACACATTTAAATGCAAGACACACACACACACACACACACACACACACACACACACACACACACACACACACACACACACACACAAAAAAACAGTGAGAGATTAGACAGTTAAAGGGCTTACTTACTCATCAATAGCCATATTCAGTATTTTCTAAAATATTTTAGGATTAGTTGCAGAGACATATGTGACACTTATACATGGAAATTTAAATACATACACACAATGTGCCCTTTGCCTTGGATCAAGGAGCAGCATAGCATCTAAATGTAATTACAGGCAGAATAGTTGCTGCGCCAGATTACAGAATCAATTTAAACAAATCCTAAATAACAAGCATGTGACAGATGTTGCAATGTTGTCTGGTCCCTAAGTAACATAGTAATTTTTAATAGATTAAGTAAATCACCCTTTGGCTCATTTAATTAGTCAAACTCCTCAGAGTTTGTGAATGGAACTAGAACAAGTTGTGGTGACGCTATAGTATTTGTACTCTATCAGTTTTTCGTATTAGACTACATGAATACACAGTTAGAACATCTAAATGAACTGTGAAGAAAGCAGTAGAACAGGAACAACCATAAATCCAACACTGGAAGGCAAAGCGTGTGTCTACATGTTATTATATGTCATATAATATGGAATATATAATATGCCACTCAACATATTATTGAAGGGTCTTTATCTCAAAATATAAAGTGCCTTAAACTGATTGTTATTGTAAACTGAACTCCAAAATCTTTTCCAACTTTTAATTTCTTCTGTAGCTCAATCTTTAATGTTAATGACCTAAAATTCTGCTGTGGATAGAACATAACTACATCTATCTTCACTGCCCAACATTATATCCTCTTCGTTGAAACAGAATCCCTGTGACGCACGAGACAACAGCTCAGTGGTTCCATTACGCAGCTTTGAAATACAACCAATGTGTCCCTGTGGGTCCTTATGGCCCAAAAGAAGAAAAAAAAACTGTTATCAGAGGACAAATTCATGTCCTATTGCCCTTCAAAGTTGTCTTGTGTTACTATAGCATGCAGGCACTAACATAAACAGACTTAAAACCATTGTCTAAAAAAGACCCTGCTAAATGATTATGGAGGTTTGCCATTTCATAGAGACTACTGACTACTAAAATAGACTATCATGGAAAACTGAAGGTGATTTTTAATTACACTTCAAGATATTGTTTCTTTTTAATACATATATCTCAAATATTTTCCAAGATCAAGCAACAAAGTTTTATACAGAAATGTTTACCTTGTGAAAAGGTGTGTTGATTTATGCATTGATTTATTGATGCTCCTTTACAACAAATTACTGCATCAGTGTGGTGTGTTATGGAGGTGTTACTGCTAAGGTGTTACTGAAGTTGCTTTCATAGTGGCTTTCATCTTCCTCTTGACAGTTCAGGCCAGGTTAGTTGGGTCAAACACAGTAATAACATGGTTAACAAAACAATGCTAAAAAAGGAAATCTGCATCTCCGTAAAGCTTGTCAGCAGATGGAAGCACGAGTTAATCTAAAATCTACTTGTAGATGACAATGTTGACTTTGGACATGATAAAACACTGCAAACTGACACCACAGGTCATTGCAATGCAATTCACCACAGAATGCAGAAACTTCACACTGGACTTCAAACACCTTAGATTCTGTGACTTTCCTCTCCTCTTCTAGACTGTATGGCCTTGATTTCCAAATGATGAAATGCAAACTTTATCTTTATGTGGAAAGAGACACTTCTCGTGGCTTTGGTTGAGGAGTGGCTTAACATTAGGAATGCAAGAGTAGCCTTGATGTACTCAAACCAGCTTAGTGCACTCTTTGTGAAGCTCTCCCAAGTTTTTGAAATAACTTTTTGAGACAATGTGTACCTTTTGCTACCACACTTTCCTGTCCACTAAACTTTCCATTAATATACTTCAGTACAGCACTCTACCAACAGCCAGCCTTTTCAGCTATCATTTTTATGGCTTAACCTTCTTGTGGAGGCTGTTGATAACTATCATCTGGACAACTGTCAGATCAGAGTCTTCCCATGATTGAGGGTGTGTGTAATGAACTGGACTCAGAGATACAGTTTTTGCTAGTAAATCATGCTGAATCCTACACACTTGGCCTTTAACCTTAGTATGGAATATATCAGACAAAACATAATGGATTAATTTGCCCAAAGTTAACAACAATGAGGATACAACAGATTTTCTAATAACACCAGAATAGCTTCACTGCACCCTGGTATGAACTGCCCAAGTCTCTGGAGCTACTAGAAATATCACCCATCAGTCTTTTAAAAAACATTTCCTCTTTTGGTGTTATTTTGATTGTGGCGAGTGCTGTCTAGCATGTTGGTTTCAAAATGTCAAATAGGTGTTAAACCATGTTGAAGTCGTTTTCATGAGAACAAAAAATAACTTGAAGAATGGTAAAAGGTTTGTAGAGACCAGTGCTGTTCAATAGCATATTAACTTTTTTTTTTTCTTACCCAATACAAATTGTACATAATGGGGACTTCTAGACAAATCAATGAGAAGTGACAGTGATAAGAAAACTCTTTTAGTTACCGGTGTTATGGTCTCGAGGATAGACGCACACGCTCCCTTCCTCTCACTCACTGTATTGTTATGTTTGAGACGTGTTGAACCGCATGTCTTAGCAGGTGTGTGCTGACTGTATTATGCAGGCTTATGAAGGGCAGATCCAGGCCATCCCCTGCTTTGGATGGCAATTTGCATTTTTATTGCCATTGTCACATCCTCAGTTAATACACCATTGACTCCCGGTGCCACCCCTGGACCTGACGGCATCACCTCGCTATCCCACCCGAAATGAGAGTGCCTGCAGGGCCCTGGATCTTCATCGACCGGAGCTCAGGTACCAGTCGACCTGGCATTCTGAGACGGAAATTGAGTGTCTTCTCATGTTAATGTGGACTTTCCATTAGGAAAGATGATTGATTTGTGCTGTGCCGTTGCTGTGAATAGGCAATAGACTGACACAATAAAAGAGTGAGATGGAGCTTTGTGTGCAGGTGAGGCCATATGTGAACTAGACTGTGACTGAATCTGGGTGCTGAAGATGGAGTGAGAGGGGGCTGGGGGCAGAGACGAACACAGAGATGAGAGATGGAATAGAAAAAGTTGAATGCAGGAGGGTGAAGGTTAGGAGGTGAAAAGGAGCAAAGGAGCAGTTGAAGGTTTAGAAGTGTGAAGGGATGGGGAGATGATAGTGCGAGGAAACTCTCATTCGCATTCATTTGAGCCGACTAGATGACAGAAAAGAATTAGAGGTCCTAAAGACATTTTTCTTACAGACTATTCTTCTAAAGTTTCTTTTTGTGAGGCAGTTGAATGAATAACAACTTGAAAAGCAATATATTTCAAATGTATAAATCTGTAACACAGTGCTAATGTATTCACTGTCAGCTTGTACATGCACTGAGAGTTCATCTGGATTAAAACATGCTTTGGTCACTGTCCAGTTAACCAAGCAAATGTTTTCGCTTTCTTTTACTGTGAGTTGAGTGGGATTCAGCAACTTTCCCAGGACATCTGCTCCCAACGCCCACGTTCACGTCTTCATCCAATAGAAGTGCTTAGTTCACCCCAAAGACCAGAGGGTGCTCTGCAATGATTGGTTGCCTGGGCCAGGGCCCAGAAAGGGAAGGCTGAGCCCTGAGAATTTTCCGAAACATTTTCTTTGCTGTCTTGGTTTTCGCCAACATCTGTTTCCAATCAACGTTAGTAAAAAGGCCGCTTTTCTTTCTCCCTGCTGTCTGGGGTGCACACACATGGACATATATACACAGACACATACACATACGCACTCTTCTCAGTCATCTGCATTCTTATTTGTTAACATAGAGGAAATTTTATGTTTTTGGCAAACATTAAAGATACTTCTTGGTCAAGTTTATTTAATTATACCAGTATAGTATTTTACTATCTTTACAAAGACAATTTTATGCTGTTATTTGATAGATAGCAATGATACATCATTATTCTGTTCATGAAATAGATCTCAATGAATTGAGTGAGAGCAAACATTGTATAAATTGGTAACATTTTCAAAATGTACACACTCGAACACATGTTGAACATCCTTGCAACTGCTGTCCTCAGCACAGCATCCTGTCTTTTTCATGATTAGTACTAAAGTTCAGCTTCCTACCGCAAGTTTTATGTGTTTTGCTACTGCTTCTTACTTTCTATCTTTGAGTCACAGCTCTGCCCTCCTGTGTGGTCATTGCTGTTGCTTCTATTGTATCACTTTTGACTGCAAGTCAACAAACTCCAGAAAACCCTGCTTATTATAGCAGGTACTTTCCACAGATATTCAGAAATAACCATAGTGATTCACTGTATCCAAAGAGAAACACACAGTGTAAGCAGCAGTTCCTTCAGTTCTTAGCAATACCTCCCCATTAGTAAGGCTGCCTGTGTTATTTCTGCCAGCAAACTACTTAATAGGCTTTGGCCCCCTTGGCTATACAACCATGGGAGAAATAACTTGGAAGTTATAAGGCTGGTCAAGTGAAATTTAGGAGTTCTTGCAGACAGTTTTTTGGAGCAGCTGGAGCAAACTGTAAAGGCCAGCCCAGCTACAAATCTAAGCATTTTAAACAGGTAAATATGTTACCTTTGATGAAATACACAGTACTGAGATTGAAAGATGATTCAAACATGCTTGAATGCCATTATATTTACTTTTTGGTATTGTCTGAAATTACATTGTAAACAACTGTTAGTATAACAACTGTGTCATTTAGTGTAGATAAAGATATAACTAGCAGCTGCCTGATTTTGAGCTTCCTCCCAATGACCCTTGACCCTGAAGGCTATTGACTTTGTGATCCTGCTCCTGCTGGGCACAGCTTGATTTACAACGCAGTAGTTACTTGGTCTTTGAATGTAATCCTGGGTCAGACTGAGCTAATAAATCTGAAGTGTGCAACTTTTGTTGGTATTTTTGTAATCGTTTCCATAAAGATTACATTTTTTAATCATAATTTCTTAATTTCATAGCCTCTTTATATGACTGTTACAGCATTTAAATATCCTGCCTGCAACACATAACACTGGGTTTATACTTCGGAACATGTTACATTGAGTTACATGTCTGTGTTAAAATGAAACTACAGGTGATTAAGTGTGGAGGTTTGAAAGTTTACATGAGACTTAATAAACGTATGTATAATTCTGCAATGCAAAGCATTTGGAGACAAGAAAATGCCAATCAAAAGTAGTAAGCATTGTGGAAAAGGAGAATTCATATCTCTGCTGACTTCTTGCTCTACAGAAGTGTATAATCATACCAATTACCAATGATTTTTTTTAACAGAGCCTTTATATTGCTGTCAATCTCTCCTTAGTTTGAATGACAAAAAAGTCACTTCCAATTACCTTTGCCCATGCCAGGCATTTCACAGATGAATGCCGAAAGAAAGAGAGGCTGATGATGGCGGAAGAATGGATTAAAAAAGAAAAAATGGCTAAGGGTAAGCTGAGGAAGCGTGAAAGGAAAGGTGTACACTTTGAATTCAATTTAAACCAATTCCCACAGAAACCTCCCTTTGCATTTCAAAAAACAAAGCAGGTTGATCAAGTGAAGATGTGTAATTTTCATGCTTTATTTGGGCTTTGCACACATGATTTGCACAAATAGAATCTTTTCCATCTCGGAGGTCCCTTTACCGAGGGGAAGGCAGAATCTGAACCAAAAATTGAACCATTTCTTAAAGGTTGCCAAGCAATACATAGTCACCATGCTCCAATGTAGCATTTCTTGTGCTTTATTTCCTGTTGAAAAGGTTTGATAACATCAGTGTTTAGTGGATTTTTACAAATGTATTTACTTCCTAATTGATGGTTTTCATGAGGGTCTTTTATCTATTCTTTATCCAGCTTTTTTTTTCGTAGCTTCCTTTTAAAGGAGGTAAAGGGGATTGACAGCTGATTAGAAGCAATTATTGGTTTAGCACTCAGCTGCTCATTTGATGGTAAGCTGTAAATAATCAGTGAAAGCATTTCTGTTTAAATGAGATATTTTGAGGTTGTCTTTAAAAACATGGTCAGTGTAAATACACCAAAGTGATATGTAAAGAATAAAGGAGAAACCAAGTTTCACAGCACCTGCTGATCTGCAGTTTGTAGTGAGAACTGGCATATGACGTGTTTCATGAGATGTCTCAGGCTCTGTTTTGGCTTACCTTCTGGACAACGGGTCTGAGAAACTGTCTCGTGTGGATGAGCCCAGCATATGATTTTTCTGAAAAGATAAATTAGATTGGCATTAAGCAAGAATGACAATGAGGGAATAATAGCATTATGATCCAAATATATTATTTACTGAGCAGCCTGAAAAGCAAAAAAAAAGTTAAAATAACTAGAGAACTGATCGATTTTAGCATACACCCTTATGCATCTACAAAAATGACTGAAGCACACTGTTTAACCTTTGGCTCTTGAGAGTTTAGAGCTTTGTGTGAAAGGACAGAAACACCCAAGAATTGTGTGAAAGCAAGTATATACAACATGTGTCAAATATCTGTGCTCTGATAACAGTTAAATATATGTTTTTTTTTTAAGTATCAGTGTTATAACAGCACTAAACAGAGGAAGAGTGCAAGCACTAAAAAGCTACAAGTAACTATTACATAGGAAGAGGACTCCTAATCAGGTATGTATATGGATCATCACAGCATTATGTTGATACAGTCAGCTATAATTTGGTCAACAGAAAATATATTAGCCTCCTAAGACCCGACCTCTTTCATGGCATGCATTTTTAATTTCTCTTTGCTATTTGGGCTGATTGGGACCTGATGAATTTAAAAACAAAGAATTATCTTTTTTTTTTAACCTGATTTTTTTTTTCTGAGAAAATGAAAACCACGTATCCGGATATTCGTTTTAAATTTCGATAGAACAATATATAATTTCCTCATAAGTGGATATCAGGCCCTTGCAGAGCAAAATTTAGTATTTTGGTCTAGACAACCCAAAATGTGACGTCCACATATGTGGACGCCAGGTCCTAGTTAATGAATTTAAAAGAAAATGAAGTTAATGAGAACATTAAAGATCCCACTAAATTCCTTCCTGATGTTATATAGCATCAATCTCAGCTATACTTTGTAATTTATGGCAGTTAGCAATTTTAGCATGCTAACATGCTAAACTAAGATTGTGAATATGGTAAAAACAACGACAACAAAAAACCCCCACCCTCTTTGTTTGCATTGCTACTGTAACCATGTTCTACAAAGCATGCTCAAAACACCACTGTGCCAAGTAGTCTCGGAGAGCCATTACTGTAGATGTTTGGTCTGCGATGCTTTATGTAATTATAATAATAGAGACATTTAGCAACTTGGATCTTCGCTGAACCGAAAAAAGCAACTTTCCCGGGCCGATAATGTCTAAGCTAAATTATTTCTATCTTGCCAAAGCAGACTGTCTGATCGTGTTCCAGTAAAACAATTATAAAATCTCTATAACTCAGTTGGAGTAAATGCATCATGTCGATTATCCGCTTTAGAAGACGTTTTAGGAGAACTTTTAGGAGTAGACAAAGTCCCATGATTCTCCTCTCAACTTCCAAGCTTTATTTTTAGTTGTGTCGCCAAAAGTCAGCAAATACCTGCAAAATCATCCATCCATTCTCTTCCCCTTGTCTTTATCAGGGTCATGGTGACAGTTTAAAATATGTGTGAAAGTTTAAAATGAAACGTAATTTCAACATTAAAGTCTAAACAAATATAAGGAAAACAATGACTAACTCCCTTGTTTTCAGGTGTACAGTAAGTGACATCAGTTATAAATATACGTGACTATTTCTCCTTTAACTGTAACCAAAGAACATTAGTCATTTTTAATGAACTACAAATACCCTTGAAACCCACAGTCAGCAACATCTTGCCTGTATATACATGGACATGCTAAAAAACTCTCTGTGGTTGCTATATAATCATGTGTTTACTGCAAGTCTGCAAAAATAGTCTTATTTTTTTAACAATAATACTGGTGGTGTGCTCACATCCTCCCCTTTCTCACAGTGTGTGAGAGTCATATGACAATGTGCCAAAAAGCTCTTGTTCAGATAACCACAAACCAATCCCCACGCCCCAACTCGCAATCACACACAGATACAAGGGGCAATCCTTGCTTACGCTGCTTCCCCCAAGGCTATGACATTGCATGTATCTCGAAAAATCCAAGAAACCTGAGTAAATAAACTGTTTTCCCAAGAATCCTTCTCTTTGACAGCGCAAGCATGACTCTCCTTGTGACTCAGAACTAATGTAAAGCAGACACTTGGCGATCTGGTGCCAACTGGTCACTCTTTCACTGAGACAATGAAAGTCAAAGATAGCATAAAGCTGTGGAGAGTGTGGAGGGGGAGTTTTTCACATGGCGTGGAGGGGAAAGCCACGCCTCAGGTCACAGAGTTTCCCATACAAGGATTTGCTCCCTCACATATGGACTGTGAATCAGTGCCCCTCTCTCAGCTGAGAGAGGGGGTCTGTATGTGAACATATAGCAATCATGACGTCTGATTCCTAATTATCTGCACAAATAATAATAATAATAAAAGCCCTTTCCCCTTCTTGATTTGATCTACTCTCATAAACACATTGTGACACAGAAGGTGCAAGCTGTGGAAAAATATTCCCATTCCTATGGCAAGAATTTCTTGTGAAAACATGCAAAAGCCTTAAAATTATAATGCTTTCAAAGCCTAGATGAAGGTCAATGATCTCTTTTTCTCTTTCCTCATGTTTTGGCGTTCTTATCCTCTCTGCTGATGCAAAGTCGATTTATCCGTCATTGTGTGAGCATTTGCGTGTGTTTGGCTTGTTATAGCATTTGACACTGCACAGGCGCTCCTGCTCTTTGTCAGCATTACAAGGGAACAAGCCCGAGATTACTCACCGAGCCACCATGCAGTCCCTCACGCTTGCCATGGAGGTTGTGTAACTTTCAAATGTTAGCCACGCAGCTGGAGAAGAGTCATTACTCTTGAAGCGGTTGTTAACAGTAATGATTATAGCAGTGGCTTGTTACAAAAGCGGTAAGAAGGCAAGAAACGATATGGGTTTCAAAAACTGCAGGTCCGGCCCGGGAAAACAACTCTGAAGCCAAACAGATGCAGAGTGTATGGAGAGCTTTTTAAGTAGTAACACAAAATCACGAGTCACTGATGCAATGCAGCCTTACTCATTCCCACTGCAACTTGTGTGGCAGTTTGTGTTTGGTCTGAGCCACGGTGAAACAACATGGTAAAGAAAACAATCATGAAGTGAGCCTTCTGTAACGAGCACAGCCTGGCCTGCTTGATGCTGCAGCTGAGAGGGCTCCAGTGATAGGTTTTAAGCCCGGGACGTCTGCCTGAGCACACTCAGTGGGACACCCTCCCCGGCTTTTCCCACATCACTGGGGGCCGGGGAAGGGGAGGTGGGGGGTGGTGCGGTTGTGCTGAGGCGAGAGGTGGGCTCCTTGCTCTGCAGCAATCTTTTCGGGCTGTGGCTGGGAAACGCTACGGCCCACTGTTCTCACCATGTCCCCCTGTAGCAACTAACCCAGGAGAGAGTGAACAAGAGGGGGGGGCGGGCGTGAGCGGAGTTAGAGATGACAAGTGACACTGCTCGTGATTTTGGGGTAAATGTTTATTGAGAACTTGGAGGGATATTTGCTCAGTTGGATTAACGTCAATGTCTCTCTGTCGCAGGCGTTTTTGTGTACGTCTGTTTCCAAGCCGAAGTGAATGACTCACCAGACAACTGCATAATATTATCAACTCAGCGTGCCTACGCAACATGTGAGCCTCCTGCTTACATTTTAGCATGTATTCAGTGTCCAGACAGAAGTGTTGCTTGATTCACTGCATAGCATTTGATTAGTTTGACTTGAGCCTATTTGGCATGAGAGCATTGCGTTCATTGTTTTGTTTTGCCAGGTATACATCAGTTTATCTGCTCGTCCATAACCCTGGCTGAATTAGTGCCTGCATTTATTGATCAGTTTTATTCAATTGAATTCAGTTTTATTTATGTAGGGCCGAATCCCAACAACAGATGCATCAAGGCACTTTATGTTGTAATGACAAAATGTATATAATAATAATATATAATAACAGAAAACCCTGACCCGTATAAGCAAGCACTTGGCGAAAGCGGTAAAGAAAAACTCAGTTTGAACAGGCTCAGAGAGAGGCAGTCATCTGTTGCGACTGGTTGGTGGTGAGGGGTGGGAGACAGGACAAAAGTTAGATTTGCACTCATCTGTAACTATTACATGCTGAAATATGAGCATTAAATCACTCCCAAATTACTCTTATTCTATTTATTTTTATTTCTAAATGGCTTTTTAATGATAAATATGCAAACACTGATCCCTATTGTGATCAGTGGGAAGCTACAAAATCAAATTTTGCCCAGATCTAATTACAGTTTTACAGAGTACAGTAACAAAGAAACTAAAACAAAAACCCTGTGTAGAAGCTTTAATCCACTTCGCATGTCTTTATAGTTTGTTAGGAAAATGGGAAATAGGTGGAGCAATTTATTGAAGTACAAAGTGCAAGAAACAGAGTTTGCATAATGCTATTGCTAAAGAAACCAGTATTGGCTCAAGATTTTTGCACGTCACTGTACTTTTGTCTTATTTGTCATATAGTATGACATAAGTCAGATTGCGTGCTAACTATGAGACAAACAAGCAAGACAGAAAAAACAAACAAAACAAAACAAAACATACCTTCTGTTTGACAAGCTATGATTTAAAGTTCACCTTTCACTCATAAACTTGTCAGCTGTATGTCAGCAGAGTGCAGTGAATGGAAACAGTGGTTTTAGGCAACTGCGGCAGTCAGTTTGTGAGTGGGCATGAGCATTAAGTTCAGCTTGATTTGGAAAAATATCTATTGAGGATCATGACAAAATGTAAATTTTACTGCTCGTGACTTTTAAAAGCCTGAGGTGATATCCTGAGTGAATCTTCGTGGTTTACAATGTGACTGAGTGTTAAAAAATGAAGTTCAGTATGCTGCATAAAATCCTTCAGAAAACTGACACACAGGAGTGCCATCTTGCTCACCCTTGAAGTAATGAAGTAGAAATCGATGTGTTTACCTAAAGCCGCTACGGCACTTTCAGTTTCTGCAAACGTGGTCATACCTCCCATGTTGCGAATGAGAACGAGTGGGCGGCAGTGGCAGCACAGATAAGGACTGGTAAGCAGGAGGAGGAGGTGGGGTAGAAGGGTGGAGGTTGCTGTGTTTTGGGGTCATTGACCAAGCAACCATTAGCAACTTGCTATACAAGTTGTAAACACAATGTATTCGCAGTGGAGAGGTCACACATGCATATCAGCATGAACATGTACCTCTATTTATAGACACACACAAACACACGCAAAGTCGCAAACGCACACACAGGAATGACCAAGAGGATATATTCTGCTGATTGCACAAACTCTACTTTTTATTTAGTTAGAACTGCTGTCTCTCCCTCCCTCTCTCTCTCTCCCTCCCTCTCTCTCTCTCTCTCCGTGTTCGACACACACACACACTTTCTCACTAAAAGAAGCACATACAGGAAGTCATATGACTTTTTTTTTCTGCACCCGCAAAGATGAACGCCTTTAACCAGCTCGAGCTAAAATATGAGCATTGTGACGGCCCTGCACCACAAAGCTCTCCAAACAACCATTTCTAAGAAAAAGGAAAAAAAAACAAAACATTTTAATTAAAATTCTGTGGGGGGGGACTGAAGCAGTGTAGTGTGACATAATAAGTAGAAGTATTAATATAGTTCCTCAAACTTTCAGATGTCATTAAAAAAACAAAAAATAAAACCTGTTTTGACAGCGACTCACTACCTCTGTCTACATCCAGAACCTCAAAGCCAATACATTTTCATCAGGACAGAGCTCACTAAATAAATGAACGTGGTAACATTGTTGCTTAATGCTGGAAACTAGGCCATCTTGCCAATATAAGTGAAGTTGCCATAAAATTCATATGCAAACTTGCATGCAGGTACGTTACTATATGTAACTAGCGAGTGAGGGAAAAAAGACAGATCAGCATTGTTCGAAAGGAAACTCCCAAACCGCTCGGGGTTTTCTCACATTGCTGCATTTTTCATACCTTGTTAAACATATTTAGAACAACGTTTACATGAAGAAATCCTCACAATGTGCATTCGTCACAGTGCAGAAGTTAATGTTAACAAAAGAGTGATGAATAATAATCGCAGTGTTGATAGTGGTTGTAAAAATGGGGCTTTCAGGTTGGAAAGAGTGTAAACGCTTGTGCGGCTGGGACTCGGGGCTGTGCGAGCAATGGCAATTTCTAAAATATAAAGTTTCTTTTTCATCATGAGTAGATGTCATCGGCAGGCTTTGTCAGAAATGAATGTCTGTGTTAGTGCTGATAAAGAACTGTGCAACTGGAAATACAGCACACGAAAGACAAATGTGTTGTACTAATGCTCCTGCTATTCTGAGTATATCTTGAAAGATATCTATCAGCTTTTTACAAATTATATTTGACTAGGATCTTTGTTAAAGCTCTTTGGCCATCTACCAAATCATATACGTTTATAAATGTATCTTAGTACTTATTACTCTTAAACCGTATGCAGGAAATTCAGATGCATGGCAAATTCTAAGCGTACAACTGCTGCAGAAATAAGAATGAATTCCAGGGGTGTACATCTAGAGGCAGTTTATAAATGATTGTATTACACTGAAGCCAGGAAGGTATTAATGCACAGCATCTGTGCAAGTCAAGGGGTAAATCTATGTATTTCTGACCCAAGTTGTGTTTTTTATTTACCTATGAATGAATAAAGAGCTGATTTATCAAGTCACCTCTTGTGTTCTATGCTCTTTCATTCCCCTCCTCTCCTGTGGAGAATTAATCACTCGTCTGACACATCCACCAAAGCAGACAGGGAGGTAGACAGAGTGAGGGAGATAGTAAGAATGACGATGATGTGTGTTTGTGTGTGT
>NW_024582449.1:815900-861716 GCF_018398535.1 Haplochromis burtoni
TTTCATCTGTAAAAAGAGGCCTGGGGGTAGTGCTAGTGGTGTCACACCGGTGGTTCAAAGGCCCAGCTCAATTCAGTGATGAAAAAATCAAGGAACCTAAACCTAAACTCCTCAGAAACCTAAACAACTTCAACAGCTGCCAAGACTCAGAAGTATCGCAAAACCTGATTCCCAGCACCTGCAACCCTTCAGACGGCTCTCATTAAAATTAAAAGAAGCGCATGGGTCAACACCAAGGACATACTCCTCCCCCTTTTAAGAAGAAGGACTTGTGAACCTATGGCCCTCACCTTGTTTCTATATATATATCTGTGTCCAGGTGGGACTGGATGTAGATGTGGCACCTGATCACCTTTTTCTTTCTCTTTCTTTTTCTCTACGTGTATGTGTGGTGTGTGTGTGTGTGTGTGTGTGTGTGTGTGCGTATTTGCTTTGAGCAAGAGTTTCCGTGCTCAAGCCTAACCCTTTCAGTGCCTGCTTATGCCTGATTCCCTGGAAACTCGATGAGGCTGAGCTGGAAATTCAATCAAACAGTGAAAAAACAGCTGCATGCGTGCATCTGAAGAGTGTAAGCCCTGTAATGATTTGGAAATCATATAACCAAACAACAACTGTAATTTCTTGATCCTTTTTTTTTTCCTTGCAATGTGCACAAGATGTTAGCTGCTAACATTGCTTGTTTGGAATTGGAGCTCCCCAATCCGTCTTGCAGATCACCTGCTCTTTATGACTGACAACAGAGGTAACTGTGGCATTAAAATAGCTTGGGGGTGGAGGTTTATATTTTTGTACGAAAACAGAATATGATACAATCCTATACCAAAAAAAAAAAAAAAGAAAAGAAAAAGAAACTGCTCAGTGATGATATTGCAGCTTGACCACATTATAGGCCCATTCATTTTAAGTGCTAGGGCAACAGGGGGTCATGTCTTATGAACCACTGGCAGGGTAGAATACCCCAGGCCCAGTGGGTTAACCTAACAGGAAACCTGGAGGATACACCCTATTAGGCCTCTACTTCCTGCTACTTTCAGGCATGTACAATTTATGAGCCGAGAGGTACAGTGCACCACTGCAGATCTGATGGATTTCCTCTCCAAAAGAACTGAGCCAGAGCATTCTATAAAAGAAAAATGATAAAAAAAAAACAGTCCAAAAAAAAAAAAGAGCCAGATAAGGTGAATAAAAGAACCATCTGCTGGGCACTCTGCAAAGCTTTGTGCCAAACGGTCTGGAAAGAATCACACATCTTGGCAGTACACTCTATAAATAAACTCTGATCCTTATAATTCAAATGAAATGTAGGAGGATATTAAATAGATCCTCTTGCCTCAAAGCCTCTTGCATATTAGTGCCAGTGGTTTTAATACAGCAAGAATCAAGAATAGGTGCTTATTAGAAATAACTCAAAACTAATAACAAAGATGGCTTTAGACCAGCTGCAGTCTTATATTGTGTCTCAGATCTATTTCGCAACAAACTGATACATGTTCATACTTCTCCATTTATTGAAGAGAGTTTCTTTTCTGTGAAAATGCTTTCAAATGAATAAGCAGGAAAATGACATAACTTCAGCATCATAGTGATGCAGGAATAGAAAGCCACAAACACAGCAGAGGAGTGAAAGACATAGGACCCAGTGGATTTCTACAGTAGGTGTTTTTGTGCGCTAGAATGATTACCTACCAATGTTGTATGGCTGCAAAAGGGCAATGAACACCCCCCATTCCTCGCCCCAAGTGTTCCTCTTAACACACATGCCTCTGTTAAAGTTCACATCTTAAAGTTTTTGCAGTTTGCTTTGGGGTTTAAAAAATCTGCATAAACTACCGTGTGTACGGTCCTGGGGTTTTTTTGTGTGTGTGTGGGTGACATACATTTGCCAAACCATCAAACAGTGTCTCCTGTAATCTGTCTGAAGCTTTCAGACACTTCACTTTCATGACGAAACATGTGCGTCTTCTCCCCCACCTTGTCGTATAGCACCTCGAACAACAGAGACGTTGTGCTGTGGTAGATTTTCTTTTTTTGTAAATCACAGAAATCGAGTGCATGCTGTTCTGAAGGCAGATGAAGTACTACTGCTATTAGTGCTACTGCTGCTAAAAATAACAATTATATTAATAATGAAAAATTAGGAAAAATAATTCATCAAAAAAACAATGGAAAAATCGAACTTCTAGGAATGGAAATAGAGAACCAGTTCTTGTAAAGAAGTGGTTGGTTGCCAGTTGTTCAGTTCCTTGCAATGTTAGTCAATTCCAGTTATGAGTTCCACTAATGTCAGGATGCATTTACATGATGACGTGGTCCGTATTTTGGTTCAGAACATATCCAACATGGAGCTGAGGCAGAAGTGCTCTAAAGCATAGTTCTATTTCACAAGCAAAGACACCGTGACGAATGAAAACATGGACAAACATTTCTCCCCAAAGCATGTAAGTAATTTGCACGAATGCAATGTCTTTGATACACTGCCTAGCGATGTTGGTGACTCTCAAAGTGGAACTTAGAACACAACATCCTCTGTCTTTAGCCTTTAACTGAAAGAATAGGAGAAGGCCGGTTATCCTCGGCAGTCTATGTGAATAAAGCTCAGTGGCTGTAAGAAGAACGTGGTTCTAACAGTGATCTCAATTTTAGCTTTTACAGTTTGAGCTTGGCATGAAGACGCAATAACAAAAATCCAGTGATGGGGGCAGAATGGTCTGCAGGTGATCTACTAACAAAGGACTCATTTATATACAATGACATCACAAACCTTTGGACATGTTGCTATAATCACCCCCTACACACTGAGGTAGTACTCAGCTGTAACGGAAACCGAATCAAGTCGAGTCAACTATTCTTATTTTTTCATGCCAGTTCTAATCAAATGCAAAATGTTTGTAGATACTTTACATTAAACATGTAATGCAAAACAAATCAATTTGTACTACACTTTTTTCTCTAACCCTAAGTGATATCTAAGTGATATCAATAATGAAATCAGAGTTGCAAACTTCTTATCAGTTTCCATCCATACTAACTTTATTACAGCCTGCCACTTCTGTATTGGTATCACCATCAGTAGACAAGCAGAATCAGGATAAATGGACAAGAATAAACGGCAAAAAGAGACATGAGAGGAAGGATAGCAGGAATGAGGTTACGTTGAGTTCGAAGGGGATTTAAGAGGGAGGATGGCTGGTTGGACAGTTGTGTAAAGAAGTATATCAGGAATAGGAGGATGAGACAGGAGACAGGCAAGCAGTCTCCATGGCTGTCAGAGATGATAGACCAACTCGGCATCTCGTAAGAGCCTGTCTCTGACTTTTATCAAGGTGCAGTAAAACACTGATCTCTGCATGGCTTAGATACAAACACGGTATTTCGCTTTTTCTTTCCCTTCTGCTAATGAAGTGGTAGAATATAGCTAGGCCCCAGTCCACGGGGATGCCTTTAAACATTAACCATAAGTAGTGAGTAGAGAGTGCAGGTAAAACAAAAAAATTACTAAAAACTTAATGATAACTTTACCATTGTCCAACAAACGCGGCTGTTTGAAAAAAAAATTATCATTATAATTATCAAAATAAAAGGATCATGGCAGCACAGCCTGATAGACAGACGAGGCTTTCTCCTGGCAACACTTCCACTATCTTTAAGAATATTTTTTTCTCACTGTGGAATAATGGACTTCAACTTTTTTACAAATGGCCTTATAATCCTTCTCAAGTTGAAAGGCAGCCTAGGCTTATTTATAAATAACTCAGGGTGGATTCACATGATCCAACCCTAACTATACATTTGATCAATTAAAATCCTATGCAGTTTAATTTTATTTATATAGCACTAAATCACAAAAAGGTACTTTATATTATAAGCTAAAGACCCTACAATAAAACAGAGAAAATCCCAACAATCAGAAGACTCCCTATATTTGGTTTAACCTTGCCACTTGTTATTTTTATGAGCTTTTCTTTTTTGTTTAAATTCTTCTTCAGAATAAATTCTTCTCCAGAAGAATTTCTAGAAGAAGTCAGAAGTCAACATATAGTAAAGTTAAAGTGCAAAGGTTAAAGCTGGTCATGGTCACTGGTCACTGTATGTGAAATTAAAGATTTTATTATCCCATCTAATATCTATTTTGATATTACAAATAACTTGATGTCATCACAGTATTGCAGTTCTTTACTGAATCGTCAATTTTGCTGTTTGTTTTCGAACATGCTAATAATCTGTAAAGGGAACATGCATCGGGGCGGGAGGCATGAGAACTGAAACGTAGACATACAGAACTTGTCAGCTCTATAAATGTTGTTTTAGCTTTGTTTCCGGTGTATGCTAGAATACTTGCATACATTCCAAAGTCAATCCTACTTCACACTGTTGTATTAAGATATTTTTGTTGTTTTTGTTTCATTTGTTGTTAACTGAATCTCCATTAACAAGGTTGTGTACGTGTCTAAGCTCTGAAGTGTTTGTCAAATATCACATCAGATATTAAACTAATGATGAAGTCATTTTCCACATCGAAGTCTAAATTAGCACGACTCCCATTGGCTGTCTTCCAAACTGTATCTTAAGCAAACAAAGGACACCATTATTTAATGAAATAAGCAGTGATTGTTGTCACGTAGGCCTCAGTGACTTAACTTCAGTTGTCTGATTCAGTTAGCTGCACCTTGATACAATACAAATACAAGTCCTCTGAATAAGAAGATAATCAGCAAAAAAAAGAAAAGAAAATCCTCCCATTTGCCCTATATGAAGGCCAAAGCACTTGCCCTGTATCAAAAATAACTTGCCTCTCCCACTAACAGATGATGACATTTGGAGCATGATTTAGCCTTGTCGCCAAGTTAGTATCAATGTGGGGCCTTAGGTAAACACATTTGATAGGACCCAAAGGTCTCGCACCAGCATTAGGCTGAGAGGACAGGCAAGTGTGCAGGCCCTTGGCCCTACTAAGAATCAGCAGAAGCCAAGCAGGAAACATCTGGAAGACCCAGTGCAAACAGATGTCGGAATGAGATAAGAGCCCATGACTTAGAGTTCAGCCTCCCATCTCTGTATGATGAGGCTTTGTAATATCCAGGTGGGCTGTAGCAGTGACTCCAACAGCTCAAAGGTCCAAATAATCAAACTGCAGGGTTTTTTTCTTTCTTTCTTTTTTCTCACACTAGCATCTGGTCGGGCTGTGAATGTTGTCAGTAACTTGTGTTCCATTGTTCTTATAGTCTCATTTTGATCCATTGTCAGCCAGACTCTCATGAGACTCCCTTTATACAATGTTTTTGCCTCCCCGGGTCACCATTTACATCATTTCCTGCTATAGTTTTAACATCGGCTGGGCAACAAAGTATGCATGAATAGTTAGCCATTGACTTGTAATGCCAACACTTGAGCTTCATTGTTGTGCTGCGGATTGTTTGATTTGAATTCTAGTGTCAACTGTATTGTTTATTTTCAATTGCTCATCTAAACACTTGAGGCCATAGTTTATGAAAAACATAAAAGTAAAAAAAAAAATTGGCAAGAAACTAGCAGAACCATGCATGCGTGTGAATGTAAATTCAATTTGAAAGTGTATCATTGTGCTCCAGTTTTTAACCCTTTGCCTTTCCGCCATCACAAAAACATATTCGCATCCTCCTTATCACTGTTGATTACTTTGCGTGAGGAACATAAAACAGAGAGGGAAAAAATAACAGATAAATTATGAAGAAAACTATGTCATTCGCACAGATGAGTAGAAGTCACAGGGGAGGTTTGGTTCCTGTTAAACTATAAAAAGGACTCTCTTGGGACATAAGATCTGAAGTGGAACTCACAGATTGTTCTGCAATCAGAGGCGACTGCACACCACCAGCCTGGATCTTCATAAACTGGTAAATAACGGGTCCTTGGTGACATGGAAAAGTTATATAAAAGTTAGTCAGGGAAAGGTTATGAATATATGATTTCAAGAAAGTACCAGGTAAAAAGTTACCAAGTATTTCTTTTAACAGTCAATCAAACATTTATAAAGTTAGAGATAAAAAGCTAATTTGTCTCAAAAGTGAAAGTCTGATTTCATGTGCTCATTTCAACAGCAGTTACAAAAACACTGGAATTGCCCATAAATGTGAAGATATGAAAATTACCTAATGACCCTTTTGTTTCTTTCAGGACTGAAATATCGACTCATGTACCTGATATTTATTGTCTTATAAAGTTCTCAGACTTGTTAACATGTTCAAAAGAACTTGATATCAATCAGCATCAATAAACTCCCACCAAAAACAAAATACTGTAGTGAAAAACTGTACAATCCTTTCTATTAAGGATCAGGTTAAACTTGGCATTTTAGTGTCTTATCTGTCTTAACTCATTCAATTCAACTCAGTTTTATTTATATAGCACCAAATCACAACAATAGTTGCCTCAAGGCGCTTTACATTGTAAGGTAAAGACCTTACAATAATACAAAACATGTTACCAAATGTCTGCGTGTTCATTTCTAGCTTGTTCATTGCCAGGAGCTGGAGCTCAGTTGGTAAATTCATTAATCACTAAAGATGGCTGATGAAATCATCATGTTGAGATTCAAGGGCCCTTGAGTAAAACAACAAACCCCAAATAGTAACCAATGTGCATTAAGTCTACAGTATATGATTTCTTTTTTTTTCTTTTGGACAGAAGCATCAATAAAATGTAATGTGCTATAGCACCAATCTGCACAAACATCTGGCATTAGCGTATCACAAACAGACACAAGATGCAAGTTTCTCTGCTTCACACTGTCTCAATCACACCCTTTTACCCACGATAATTAAGAGCCAAACCACCCCGTGATGACCACTGGTACACCACACAAACAGGAAGTAGAGAAGAGGTCAGTGAATGAAAGGAGGAAGCGCTGGCAAACAGCAACAATGCAAGAGGAGGAAACCCTTCCATTATAAAAAGGAACAGACCCCTGCAGTGTGCTGTTCAGGGTCATGACTAGTGGAATGGAAGACAATAGGGGAACAAGGCCGCTGGCTGACCAGCGTAGGTGTGTTGTGTCTGTGTGGCTGAGATAGTAGAACGTCAAGGGTCAATGGAGACACGAGCAAAGCAGTGGCAAAACAACAATGAAGCGCATGATAATTCAAACCCCAGTGCTGAAGTACAGAGTTCACAACTCCTCAATCTTTTTGCTCAAGTATATAAAGTATATGAGAAATGCAGTAAAACCCTTAATTGACCTTTGGCCAAACATTCAGTTGGCTCCGTTAATTTTTTTCATTCTGTTATGTCTCTGTGTGTATTTGTATGTATATAAAAATACATATATGTTCAACTGTATGCTATGCGTGTGACAGATGGGGAAAAAAAGACACCCTGTTTTCACATAAAGCAGACTGTTCAGCTGTTAAGCGATGGACCTCCACCCAGTTTCAATGAAGCATCATCACAGCAGCAGCCAGACACTTCCCAGAGGAAATCCTTTGCCAGGCCAGACACAACAGTATAATTATTATCACAATGTACCATCTGCCTCTGTTTTTTGACAGACTGAGTCAGTATGTGTGTACATATGCATATTTACTCTATGGCTATATGAGTCATGTGAGTTTTTATTTTCTTAATTGCTAAATAGAACCGTTTAAGGTTCAAACATTCTTACTTCAGTCACTCATGTTTTCACGGTACTTTGCATGCAATACATGTTTTTTGCAGAAATGTAATTAACTCTGGGGGGGCGGGGGGCTGAGGAGACAAATGCCGCTGACAGAGGAGACAAATCATACCTGTGGGTGAAGAACAACTCTTATCTTGAGAGGCAAGTCCTCAGATAAAAAATGACAAGTGTAATTTTGACAAAAAAAGAGCACAGGGTCTTTAGGCCTGCAATGGATCACACATCAATTACTATATTTGGATAGATTTTGACAGGTTTAAATGTGGTACATAAGCAGGTAATGGTTTGGGAGATAATGGACATTTAACTGGTCTGAACACTGCCATACTGTCAAAAAGATAAATTGCCAGGTCATGAAAGGGGCTTAAACAAAAGAGGAACATTAGTTGACAAGCATGCATATATTTAAATTATTATTAGCTTACTTTCTTTACTGCAATCCATCATTTTTAGGTGAAATTACAATGTTTATCTGACATGTGAGATTGAAACTAATCACTGCTAATGACTGAAATAATTGATTAAAAAATACTGAGCTGGTGTGTGGCAGTGAGAAGGGAGGAGGCAAACGTTGAATTATCGGTAGCGTATAAAATACCGAATTACCATTTGTGCATTCAAATGAATCCTTGAAAAGTTGTGTGTTTAATTATATGTTGACACAAACGGTGAACACCATCTTCACAACGTGAAAAAGCGGTAATACAACACCTTGGCATGCCAAGACCTAAGCACAAACTAGTCCTTACACACCAAGGAGGAGGCTGAAGTCTCCAAGGACTTGGCTAAGCCAGGGGAGTATGTAACATGGAGGGCAATGTCCAAGGCCTTTCACCTTGGAGCTGTTAACAGTCAGGTCTGTGATCCCAAGGCCTGAGTTAAAGACCCCCTTGGGTTTAGGACCGTAACCAGAGAGTTGGAATAACAGAGGGGGCAAGCACCATGCAGTGATGTGGTGGGCTCAGTCCTACTCCCTGCTCGGGGCCTGGAGAGAGGTCACAGGGTAAAACTTTTTTCTTTTTTGCTGCTTCACTCCATCTCTCTTTTTCTCACTCTTTTTGACTCTCTGAAACTTAGATCAGTTTTGCATAAGGTTAGAAAGAGGTGGCCTGCTGGGGCTGGTGGTAGGTGGACACAGTGGCTTCCTTAGTCTTAACACATTTATCACTGAAAGCCTTGAAGGTGTGGAAGGAAAAAAGGCGGCAAGTGTGAAGTGCATTTTTGTGTCACCTTATATGCATTGTAACTACTTTCTTCAATTGTTACAATTATTACACACAATATGCTCAGTCTCGTGTTTTCTTCTTCAGACACAGGTGATTCAATTTTAGCTTCTGATTAAATCCCACTTTTATATTTGGCCAGCTGCACCATTTAACCTCAATATTTAATATGAAATAATCTCAAATTTTAACAGCATAAAATGTTTTCAGCTAATATATACATGTTTTTTCCATACAGGTATTTTCCTACAGAACAGATTTGATAAATAGATTTTAAAAAAGTTTTGATTTTGTTTTCGTGCAGCACATCAGCAATTCTCTGGGCTCTAACAGGAATGAGGTGAACTTGTTGATTTACTCAGTTTGAGAATTTCAGACTTTGCAATTTGCTCACCAGGGGTCTCAAACTCGCCCGGGAGCCACTTATGGCCCATGTCACCCCGATATTGCCGTGGAGAATTATAATGCGATTTGGCCCCTGAGCTTACTTTTTTTGTTAGGGAGGATTTGTTTGTTGTTGAGTGCAACGTTAAAATAAGTTCTTTAAAAAGCAAAAAATGATTTAATATGAGCAGAGAGTACAAACATGTTGAGGGATTGGTTGTGTTAGTTTAGTGAGAGAGTTGTCTGTAAAGAAAACAATTTTGACTAGCAGTCAAAAACGAATGTGCACACTTATGTCTGCATTTTTGTTTTGTTAAATACAAACAAAATGACAGCAAAAGTGCTGCCACGTGTTTGGCAAGAAGGAGAGTAACAATTTGTTTAGTTGGTAGTTCAATGAAAAAGGAGGCTTCAGAAAAACAATTGTGTTCACATTTGCAGTTTATTTGAAATTTTTTTTAAAAAACCAAACAAACACTACATTTTCTTGTTTGGTGGGGGGTTGTTTTTGTACTACTTGAACACTAAAGTGTCCCTCCAAAGAGATGACAGCAGTGGGCCACAGCTCATTTAAGTTTGAGACCTTTGCATTGCACCATCAGTTCCAAAGCCAACAAACCATGCACTTAATTTCCTTACAGAAAGCAGCCCCTTGCATAGCTAAAACTATCACTTTGAAAGAAGAGTTTTCAATTGTGTCATGAAGACGAAACGTGCTTCTTCAGAAGAAGTGACTTGGATGAGTGACGAAACGTTTCTCCCATTGAAAACGTTACGTCCAGATGAACAGAATCAGCCTTTTGGGGCATAAGTAGGAACATGTAGACTAGAGGTTTCTACCGAATTGCACCCTTATTAACAACTAACTACCACACCACACCTCATCTTTGCTAGTAGGCAATCTTTATTTACAAATTTGTTAGCTAAATTCCAAGTTGTTTAACATAATAAATAATCTAGTATCGTGCTAGCTGATAAAGGTTCTATGCATGGTAATATTTGTAGTAACATTAGACAAAACAACTAGGTTTAACTTGGCTGTGTTATTTGCAGCTTGCATTCAACTGTTAGTTTTGAAAAGAGCAGGCTGAATAATTTACCGGCGACTCAGCTCTCAGGACAAATAAGCTGAGCCACCATAGCTTGCAATTCAGGTCAGCTAACTTATGCTCACATTAGCACAAAAAAGGTAAAAACATTTAGCCAGACAAGCGTTGCCAGAGAAAACTGGCTGGCACGATTCACTCTTGTTTATTGACCTATTACCCCATTAATGTTTTAGTACTACAGAACAGAACTATAAAGTGCTACCAAAACCCCCAATTATATTTAACATGCATTATGTCACTATCAGTGGACATCAGGGACAGCTAAGTCAATGGAAATATTACTGTTTCAGAATAAAAATGAACCATCAGACTTACTTTAAAAATGGGTCCGTTTCACGCATATGTTGCTTCATTTTTATGTCAACATAAGGTGGATTATGAAGCGGTTGCAATGTATGCAGGCTACTTTAGCGCAAGTTGTCATTTAAATTCATAATAAACACACTTTCGGTTTCACATCACAGAACAAGGACCAGAGTATGCAAAGTCTAATCACTTTATCCTCGTAGTCTGTCAGCTCAAACCCCTGTGTATCAGTTTAGTTAAACAGAGGAATGGAAAAATTTAAAGGTCAAGTTGAGCGGCGGTTGATTCAGTTCACACAACTTTGGTAACCTGATTTTTTTCCCCCTCTTACCTGATTTGCTTGTGTGAATTGAAGTGAGGTTTAAATAACCCTTAAAAAAATCTCACACCTTCAAGAGGGTTGGTAAACAAATGCTAAGCATCCCATGGGTGTGGAGCTCGGCGAACCGCAGAGCCTTATTTGCTCCTGCTTGTCTCAGCTTGCGGCTGTGTATTTCTGTCCTTCTGAAGATGCAAAGGTAGCATGGTAGGACACACATCAGTACACACACTTTTGTGCATACACCCTTGCAGAAGAAACACACGCACACACACACATGCAAACACAGCGTACTTAAACACGCAGAGCCCTGCAACAAAGCAACCAAAAATAACAGGCACCTGTTGCTCAAACCACAACGTCTACAATGAAGCCAAATTAGAGCGTCTCCCTAGCAACGGTAATTTCAATCACAAGCTGCAGCAAGCAGCCTCGAAAACAACCCCATTTAAACATCGCTGCTATGTGAGTCACCTGTAAACAATGAATAAACATATGTGCATGCATGTTTAGCCAATTCCTTTATTTCATGAAAGTGGATGTACAGCCTAACACTGAATGATATGTGACCCTCTGAGACATCTGCCAAACCCCTCCACTCTTTGAGGGTAAAAGGAAATCACGCTACCATTAGTGGCTGAAACATGATTGCAAGAATTTCATTGAAGTGTTACGATAAAAAGCTTCCCAGCCACAGACGGCAACTACTCAGACTCTAACCGAGTGGGCTGCTGTGTTCATGTGTTGTAGGAGCTCCTCTAGTGGTCGCAAGCAAAACCTTCAGGAAGTTGATGCGTTTTAGCATCCACATTGTGTCTCAATGAGAAAAGCACATTTTTTGATTGCCTGTTTAGGCCATTTGCAACGGAGACAGGCGTGCAAATAGGCATGTTGTATTTACACCTGATAGCATTGTCTGAGAAAAGCAATAAAGGTAAATACATGTGCATGAAACCTATATAACTTAAATCCAATTCAAATATGCAAATGGGATGGGAAAAATATTTTTTACACATTGCTAATGAGGGCAATTTACCATTATACACATGCCTTTTATACATATATATCTCTTCTCATGAACGCAAGAAGGAGGCAGCTTCTTCACAAAAGAAAACTTAATTGGAAGCACATGTGTTGCCCTGTGCAGGAGTTTAGGATGGTTTGGGAGGTGGGTGGGGGGTGTAGGGTGCTGCTGTGAATGAGGGTGTTAGTGATGGGAGAGAGAAAAACACAAGAGGGGGGAAAAAATCTGTTTGTGGGGGGTGGGAGCGAAGGCCTGGCGGTTGGGAGGGCATGAGAATATAAACTCCGACGTAAGTGAGGCGATTTACTCAAGCCTGGGAATTCAATGCGGGGGTGGAGTTGGGGGGTTAGTGTGAGTGGGCTCAATTTAAACCACATTGCTATCATAAATAAGACATGTCTTCTTTCCGTGTCTTTCTTTTTTTCTTTTTTTTTTGCTTCCCTTTCTCGCCAATACCACAGTGATGTACAGCGTCTGTCACTCAGAGCAGCCTGACATTTGTCAGTATGCAGATGGCTCCGATAGCACAAGTGCACCCGGTTTGTTTTTAATCACAGTCCGGCAGCATTAAAGGTACAAGGGAATATAATTCAAAGTTGGATAGGATAACGTGGATTTGTGCAGTAATTATGATTCATAATGGCAGTCGCCTCGTAACTCCCGTTCTTCTCCTTAACAAATTGAGTGGAAATGCTTCCAGCTTGAAAGACCCTTGTTTGGATGATACATGAAGCTACTGTAGCACGGACTCTTCAACTAAGCAGTTTTATTTCAGTCGTCACCCCCCTCCTCCACCCCGCTTGTTGCTGCAATAGGAGAATAGGAGACCAACATGAGAACAAAAGGCCATGGGACTGAGTTTATATACATCTCCTCTGTGGCTCAGTCAGATTTATATACTTTCATAGAAGTGGACCCAAAATGTCTGGCTCAGGGCCTGAAATCCCATCCTTGTGTTTGGACAACATCCAGGAAAATAATGTCTTATCATAAAAAGGGCACCTTTTTTTCTTGAAATGTATTATTATAAATTACAGAGGGTAGGCAGGTGAAAGAAGAACAGCATAAACACTGAAAGAGCTGAGTGATGAGCACATGGAAAGTGGGAGCAGGATGAAGATGATTTTTTCTTTTAAAGGAAGCTGTGTACAAGGATGCTGAGGATGATGGGATCAGGAGGAGAAAGATAAGCGTCTCAGAGTTTCATGGGGAAACAGCATTGACTGCGGCTTGAAAACGCGGGGGTCACGTCGCTGTTCTCCACCTTTACTTCCACTGAAAGATGTTTGTGCCCCTCCCACCCTTCCAAATGGTGCTCAATTCTGGCAGCACCTGAATACTGGGTCTCATCAGGGCTACCTGCCAGGGATTAACTAGAACCTGTTACCCCTCTGTGTCAGATGAATGAGCTCTGTCTCTCTTTCTCTCACCCACACCCACCAAACCATGCACACACGCGTGTATTGTAAGAGTCTGTAATAGGAACCAGCTGGGCTTTCAAGGCCGCGCAGTAGGCCAGACAGGCCCATTCATAACCCTCTAGTGAGTTTTAATGAAGGTGGGTTCAGGGGCAGCAGCAGCGTGGAGGGGAAATGATGAAAGAGGGCAGACGGTCTACTCCTTCTTCCTCATGCTCTCCACCTTCCAGTCAGGGAATGTACTGTACTCAAGCTTGAGTAGGTGAGAGGTTCACCTTTAGCCCAGTCATTCAAACTTAGCTGCTGTAACCTGCACAGAGTGAATGAACACTAGTATGTTTGGACAAAAAGCTGAGACTGGAAATTGAGAATAGTTTCTACTCACTTTAAATTTTTATAAAAAGCACCAAATATAGTAAAAAAATAACTCAAACTGAGTCACACTTTTAAAGGCATGCTTTGCAGCCCACATATAAAGGAAGTTATTGTAACTGAAGGTATTGTTGAGTTTGTGTAAGTCTTTGAGGTAGCACATTTCATTCAAATGATGTGGATGTAATGATGAGCTTCACAAACACAATCCATAAATACACAGTAATCAGTGTTCGCTATTGAGACACTATTGAGATCTTAAGATTACAAAGCAGGAATCAGATCCGTTACGGATCATTCTATGTGTGATGGAAACCTTGCACGAACGGTGCATTTTGCGATCTTTTATTTACCTATACATCAAAATCCATAATGAATGCCAAATGCTATGTGGTGCTATGGAGATTTGAAACATTTCTTCATTTGCATACGAGAAAACAGGGTTGTTTCAAGGAATGGTCACCTCCATCTTGGTTTTTCTCAGGCTCGATTGATGGTGCGTAACCTGAGCCGGTGAAGTAACTGTGAAGAAACAGCCCTTTTACACCCTGAGGTCAGGCTGACGTGAACACCAATAAACCGGGCACTGGCACACATTCCATTGTAAAATGCACAGATAAACAAAAGAGCTATTCTAAACCAAAAGTGTAACTGTCTGTATCCCAAAAAAATATTATTATTGAAAGGTTTTGGAGGGGAAATATGGAAAGAAGCTGTCTGGGTTTGGTTACACAGTATGGCCAAATTTCAATAGTTTAAATAGTCTCACTTTATATAGTGCAATAATAAGATTAGCATGATATATTAGATAGTAAACAGTGCTAGTCCAGTGTGATTTGGCATAATGATACTTAAGTCACTGTAAGGAAACATAACCAAATATGTGCTGTATGTTTCATAAGAATTTTTGCTCTTTGTAGGTAATTTCCGCTCTGAGCTTGACGCCTTGGCGTCACACTGTGTGGGTGTTTGAGGTGCAGCCCTAAAATGGTTCAAATCATTTCTTACACATATAAGTTTCATTTTCTATGATGGAGGCTAGGTGTCAGATTCCCCTGCGGCGTGGTGTCCCACAGGACTCTGCTCTTTGGCCTCTGTTATTTATTTCATATTAGCGACCTCAGAGTGTTTGAAAGTTCTAATATCTGTACTTATTTGCTTATGATATCCAATTCAAATAATCTGCAAATAAGTGTTAGTATATAGACTGGAGGGTACAGTCTCACACACTGACACAAATCAAGACTTCAAAGCAAGTTATTCTACTGTAGAAACATGCGCAGATAGAAATGGTGGCTTGCAGCACTGTAGCTGCAAGCCTGAGTGCTCTTCACTGCTTTTGTTCTCTGGCTTCTCGACTAGGGTTGGCTAGCTTTGTGCTAGCATGCTGTCTTTGCAGATGTTTAATAAGGGCTGAAGTTGTGTTAGCCACGTCGCCCTGCCTTTTTCATGCTCTGTCTGTTCACTTGAGGCTGGTTAACTCTGTGGACTCTAGAATTTCAGGCATTAACATTTGTTCTTTATTTGCATCTTGATGAGGACTAATTAGCAGGTAACTATGTATATGCAATGCACCCATACAGTCTTTAGTTGCAGCTTGCTAATGTTAGCATGAACTCATAACTCACATTATCTTCTTCTCCAAACATGGCCATGTCTGGCTCGAGAAACACACCAAGATGACAGCAAATGAACCAGTGGGTGTTATTACGGTGGATATGACCATCATTCATGTACAGTCTTAGGGTGTGAGTCGGGTAAACATTATGTTGTATGAAAAAAATGACAATGTGGCCACTTTCAAGAGTAAATTTTAGCATAGGCACAAGTTTCATAAAATTTACATGACTGTTAACAACTGTCCTGGAGGAGATGAGTTGTTTTTTTTTCCATTTCTTTTGGCTTCATTGAAATTAAGTGGAAGTCCACAGCAGAGCAGGCAAACAGTCTCATTAGACACACACAGTCATGCATACTAACTACACTCACACGAACACAAATGCAGTACACAAATGTTTTTGGTGGGCAGATGGAAAGAAATCGGGGGGTATGTCACAAACCTCCCACGCTCTTCACTTCAGCCTTGGTGGCCACACAGCCTTTGATATTTCCCACATAATAACTTGGTGGTTTTTCAGCTAACCCCAGGAATGTTCATATGAAACAAATAGCACAACGCATGACTTCGTTGCGCAGGCTTTTGCTTGGTTATGATAATGATGCAAGAAATATTTCAACAGTGTAGAAGCTTGATCTAATCTTGCTTTCACCTTTGTAAACCATTGTGGGATTAAAAGAGAGTTTGCGTAAGCATAAGCCTGCCTCAGAAAACTGCTGAAACATTAGCCATGCTTATCTATGATGCTATGTAAGCAAAAACGGATTAGCATAATGCTACTTATACCAACTGTCATATTATGGAGGCCACATATTAGGCCACATATGAATAACAAAAATACACAAGAAAAAAATACTGATTCAAATGCCAATTTTAAATAACCAGATGTAAGCTGATTAGTAACCATGCGCCATGTTGTCTTTTCCTCTTGCTGGACTCAGAAATGCAAAAATTATATGATAATGGCATCATTTCTGCATTTCTACAATATACCATCTAGAAAGGTACTAAAGCATTGCACGCCCTTAGCAAACTGGGTGTGGCGATATACATTTTTATCATACAGGGCTGAGACTTGAGTGAGCAAGCGGTCATTTGTAGCTGAAAAGAAGATGGCTCTCTTGCTCTTATGGGTTTTCCTCTCTCATCACCATCTGCATGCTGAAGCACCATTCAGTCAGGCTGACGGCCAAGAATGTGGGAGCAGCTAGGTGGCGTGCTGGGTGATTTCCTGTCTGAGGGGTCTTCTCGTAGTCGTAACACGATCCGCCTTCAGTCCAAAAATAACTAATGTCCCTGCAGGAGATGGTGCTGCATAGCTCATGGGGCACTAAGGTAGCCTGACATGCTTCCTTCCTCAGTGGATCCTGAGAGGATGGAGCTGGTAGTGGCTAAGATTTTTTTTTTCTTTTTTTAGCTGGAAGGTCGTGCAGGGCACCTTTTCATGTGCGTAAAGCAGGTGATTCTTTTCAGAGACCACAGTTATATTCCTGTAACAATAATGAGCCAACCTACTTCTGCTATTTACTGCTCTTAATTGCTGCTTTCATGACTTACTAGCTGCACGCTATTATCTAAAAGTTTCAAAAAGGAAAGGGAGTGAAAATCAAAATCAGCATAATCTCACAAGACCTTAAATGAAACCGACATGCCACCATGTTTATTTTCGCATGAATGTCAGATTTGGGCGCTGTGGTTTCACAGTTTCCCTGCTCTGTGACCTCAGTGTGCACCAGCATTGCGAAGTCAGAATGATAACAAATCAACACTTTAGATACCTGTTCCACATGCAGGAGAGATAGGCAGAAGGAAAGAAAAAAAAAGAAAAGAGAGATAGGCAGAAAATTAGCTAGTGATGGATCTTTATCACAAACGACTCTAAGACTGGGTGTGGGAATTGCATCAAAGATCATAGCTGAGGGTAAAGAGGGAAAACAGATAGCACACTTTGAAATATCTGACCCTAATAGGCCGATTATTTCCATGAGCGCTTTGCCTCTCCATAAACAGAGCAGCATATTTGTGCAGGTTTGTCTGTGTTGTTTCAGAGAGCCTAGGCTCTCCCGGTGGGGGATATTTCACGGGTTCATTATGCAGCAATTTGGGTGTCTGGGCTAGTATTTTTTTCCCCTTTTTTACAGCACCTCACAAACCACAGCTTAAGAGATAGCAACAAGGGTGGAGACCCATAACCAATACACTGGTTTACTTTGAAGAGGATCCACCAGAGTAGCGTGGACATTGCCAGTAGCTACACAAGGAGCCAAAAGGAATGAGGTGGAGGAATACCTTTGAGAGTTAAATTGCTGTACACGGGGAGGGGGGACTAAACTGAGAGTGTCTCAATAATGAAATAAATCTGCCCACAGCTTTTTTTGTTTAATGAACGTGGAGCTGATTTATTTTCCGTATGGCTCGGCAGATTTTTTTCTAGCGACAGAACAGAGCGCGCTCTGTTCAGTGCCGTGCCCAGCAACCAGGTGTGAGACAGACGGCGTGAAACAGTTAAAAGTAAACTGAGTGCAATGAAAACGGTTGTGCTTCAAAATTTTGTGGCCCATTTTTTTCTCTACTAGGCTTTCCAGGAGAAATAGATTTGCTGCGGCAATCACAAACAGTCTGGTTTTTGTCGCTGCTCAGTTCACCAGCTACGTGTTTGCCACATATCTGAACTGCTGTCAAAACAGGTAGCCTCTTTTTTTCCATATTTTCTGTACAAAGCCCTCTTCTGTAGACCTGGAATACAAATGTGTCCTGATAGGGCAACACAAATCAAGTTTTAGACTATGAATATCATGTGAAATGTAGTTAAATGACAGAGAATAATGACGCAAGCCTTTTAGAGAGAAAAAAGAATAGAAACCCACTATTCAGGATATAACACTGAGAGAAGAAAGAGATAAAAAGAGAATGTGAAAGAGGGAGGGACATGGAGGAGAGAGAGATCGCAAAAGCTGAGAAGAAAGAAGAAAGAAGTACAAACAAACAGCGAGGGGGGAAATATCATAAACAGATCTACTGAGACTATCAACCAATGTAAATATGAAAAAATGCCAAGCTCAAGTACATGAACCCTTGTAGGAATGAAACCCCCCTTTGTGCCACAGTAACCTCTGTTGATGAAGACAAGCTATGCTTCTCAAAGGAGCCTTGGGGGACACCATCAAGTACGGTCAGTATTTTAATGTTCTGCCCTCCCTCTGTCTTACCCAACAAGGCAAACAATATTCATCTTGATCAAAAACATTATTAGTTACACAGCAGGTCAGCAAGGACGCTGAGCTCAGAATGAAATGTTGAGATAAAACATTTTTCCATTAGACCGCACTGTAACACATACCATAGTAGTGTCCCGCTATCTACTTATGTGTTATCTTGATTTTTTTTTTTTCTCTTCAGATTTTGCAAAAACCCAGAAAAATTTCCACGGAGTTCAATTACACTCCACACACAAGCGCTTTCATACTTGCCCAAGCTTCCACTAAAACTGAAACTGTTCGAGTTTGAAGGTTTTTTTAACTGACAGCAGCCGGAGCATTTTGAATCAAGAGTGCATGACATGAACTATAAGTCAAGCTGTGAGTTAATGCATTTTCATGAGTTTAAGAGAAGGAAACCTAAGAACTTCTACTGCAGGTTGTCACAGAGAAAATGACTTTCCCAGTTTGGTTCTATGGGATGGTGTAAAGTCTTAATGGGACACATAAGGACCATTAGAATCTCTTATATGGAATGCTGAAGTAATAAAAAAATTCTCAAAAGGCCAACACAACAGTCCCAAAGATTAGAGAGAAAAAACCGTTATGACAAGAAGTTGATGGCGACTTTTAACTCCCTGATACTCCCCTTGTCATGCACTTTGTTGCACAACATCAGGATGGTTTACCCGGCATATTTGCTTATTGCTCAAATTAAGTCATGCTCCAAACTGACACATTGTTTCAATGCAGTAATGTGCAGGCAACCACCAAATATGGCTGGCAGACTTTCAACTATGCTTTGGAGATGGAGCAAATGATGGTTTGGCTCCCCTTAGACAGACAGTTTTCAACAATGAATCAAACAAGCTTAAATTGGACAAATTAGGAAGAGTGTGATCAGCTTAAGTTCATGGCTTGTCTTTGGCATGCGGCTCTGGTAAGAGACCAAAGAGAAGCACTTTTACTTCTTCTTCTGATTTTTTAATGGCTTACTGCTGCCCTCTGTCAAGAAATAAGGGTTACTGCAGCAAGACATGAAAAACAGACACAGTAGCAAATGTTCCAAACCCTTTAAAAGGGAATAAAACGATAACAATAAAGTGTCCATCAGATAATTCCTGGTATACCGTTTCAGCCGTGACAGTCATTCCCTCTTTTGTCAGCCTGCGAGCCGGCTTCCAGGAATGCAACTGCATGCGCAGCACTTCTGCGTCCCAATGTGTATTTCATTTGGGTTTCTGTCTCAAAAACACATGTGGCTCAAATATGTGGCCCAGTCCTCCAACAGAAACAGACTGCGATCCAGCGAGGTCCAAATGTGCAAGTCACTGGAACATGCCATGCTAACACTCAACAAAGTCAGACAGGGCCACGTGTTCAAAAATTCAGGGTACATTCTTCAGAAGCTCTGTCACAGCCCTCTGCAGATAAGTCGACAATGAATCAGAGGGTGTCTGACAAAAATAACTGCCTAATTAACAAAAAAGGAAATGTTTAACAGAGATTCAAAGCGACGCAAACATAAACGTCTGTTACCAAAGCAAATTGAGTCAAAAGAGTCACTAAAACCTCACAACAAAACTGAAACTATTGCTTGAATAACAGAAAGCCAAAGCCTAAACCACACTGTCAATGAGCCGCACACGAGGACCATGTTACACTGCTCTGCACACACCACCAAGAGGATAAAGATTTTGAATTATTTGAATTATTATTATTTGAATTGAAATAAAGTGGAAGAATTTTACATCCTGAACACCCCCCACCCCCATTTGCCGATTAATATACATTCATTATATAAATGTGTCTGAGGCTCTTCTGTAATGGTTCTGTCCAGAGGGAGCCCTATTAGAGGGAGTGGCATCCCACAGAGCAGGGTGTAGCGTGACTTTATGGGGATTCAACCAAATACTCTTCACTAAACACACAACAGACTGTAAAATCAGACCTATTTGGTATGCTGTGTTTCCATATGTGTGTATTGTTGCTGTTGTTGTTATTTATGAGTGTCCAGGCACTGTTTTTTCTTTTCTTTTTTTTTTATCACTTTAGACTATAGAGAACAGAATGGCTGTGTAGACTTTCTCTATACACCGATATGAATATATGTTGGTATGTGTGTGATATACACCCCACCCCAGAAAGCACTTATGTTTGTTTTATCTTTACCTTGTTTATAGCTGGCGAAATGAGAAAATCGAGCTCAATCAAAGATAACACATCTTCCAAAGGCAGATAAAAGTAAGACTTACAACCCCCCCCCCCCCCCCAAAGAAAAAAAAATCTGTGATAACTTCAATAAACTATGTAATCAACAGTAAAAGACTGAATCCACAAACACTGTGTGGGATTTAAGACAGCAAACATTCACCCTGCAGAAGGAACATTGACCAAGACACTGGAAGCAGACAATATCGGGTGGTTGTACTGTGGTCGACCTCGGATTTAGTTTTGGATGAAAAGCACACACAGAAATTCTCAAAAGACTATTTTCAAAAAATAAAAACGACTATAACTGCAATGATTGACGTTTACATATTCAGCCTAAAGCCCAGGGGAATCGCTTATTTGTTATGTCCGCTTATATTTTCACATTATCTACCATTCAAGGCTGAATTGTCTACCATGGCTGGTCTGAATTCTGCTTTGCATGGAATTTCACTTTAAGGAATTGTAATCCATAAAAATGTGATAGAGGCCCACAGGAGAGTTTAGAAACCAAGCCCAGCCATATAATTTACAACTTGGACACACTTTTTTGAAAAAGCTCTTTAGAGTGTCTGCTCTCATGACAGGACATATACAAGGATTTAAATGTACTCAGTATGTTCTTGCTATGAACTAAATAACAGGTCATACCGATTAGCTACAGTATTGAAACCACTTGCCTAATATGCTGTACAGTAGGTCCCCATCTTTCGGCAAACACAACTCTGACCCGTCAGACTATGGGCATAGGAGGTTTGAGGGTGTCTTGTAGCCCTGGCATCGGGATGTTGGCAGTGGATTGTTTGGGTCGTGTGGGTTTCAGGTTATGGCCTCCATGGATGAGTCTTGTTCTGGTGCATCCCATGGATGCTGAGGGAGATGTTAATCTAGGGTGTTTTTGAAGGCTGAGTCAACATCTGAGACTCTCCACAAGCCATATAGAAGCCTGTTGTAGGGTCATTTTGTGGGTGGGTGTTTAGGGGATAGGGTCAGGGTGAATTTCATGTAAATGCAAATATTTCGCAATGAAACACTGCATGGTCACAAGTTGATCAATAGCACTGTTCTTCGGTATGCTATTTTTTGTTGTTTTAATTTTGTGGCTGATCAATGTATAAAATATAAACATTAAGAATAGTTAAAGTAAGACTACTGAACAGAAGGCTGTGCCACACTATTAAAAGTGCTAGTTGCTTGTCATTTTCTGCTATTTCTGGATAGATTTCAAAGTTTCACTCCTATGATTTTTTTTTTCCTTCAGAAAGCTTTTTACTCTAGCTTCATATTCCAGATGAGTTTGCAAGTTCTGGCATTATCATTGCCATATACTTTATTTTGTTTCCAGGTTACATTCAGGGAAAACTTTGTTTTTTTGGAAAAACAAAGGACAGAGAAACATGAAGAGAGCCAAAGGGAGCGTGTGTGTGTGTGTGTGTGTGTGTGTGTGTGTGTGTGTGTGTGTGAGAGAGAGAGAGAGAATTATGCTTCCAAGGTATAGCAGGCTGCTTGCCAGATGTACTCCCAGCAGCTGCATAACAGATACAATGAAATTTTAGATCATTCTATAAATACCACTTACAGCTGCTTTAAGTTAAAGTCAGATGATTGTTAAAAATGCTACAGATGAACTGTTTGTTAACAGATTTTGAGGAACAGTGCCCCTTTTCTCTGAAAAAACAAAAGCTACAAACAACAACAAACAGCCACATGGTAACAAAACTTGGGAAACGACACCTCTTCCTTTTTAACGTGCAAAAACTGAAGTTATTTCCTCTGTTTCTGTCCTTCAGCTTGGTAAAACAAATGGTTTGTGACAAAAAAGGAGTCATCATAAATAGGGAGCTGCTGTGTTATTCATGTTTTTATTTTAAAGGTTTAACTTATTTTTTAAGTCTCAAACTGTGCTTGAATTGACACTTGATCAATAATGGAGGTAATGTAAAAATGAGCAAAATATTTATTTAAAATCTCTTTGTTAGAGATTAAATCATCATTTTATTTGAGCTGAACCATGAATGAGGCATCGCTCTGTCAAATCCAATCTTTCTAACATAACTTTCAGATCTTCAGAAGACAAGATGCCACCCATCCAGATGACAAGCAGCGGAGGTCTCTGCTCAGCTTTGTTCGGGGAGGTGAAAAGTAGCTGCACAGTTATGTATGTATGTTGAGCTCAAGAAAAGAACTCATAATGAAGTTAACAGGAAAATGTCTTTTCTACACATGTAAATAGAGTGTTGAAGGAATACTGGAACACAAAGCAAGTCTGAGTTAATGGATTTTAAAGGGATTATGAAGTGTTTTGCCTGGTTGCTTCATGGGGTCATGAGTCTCCTTTTTGTTGCATCAGCTTTACAAGGACTACATGGAGGTCATGGACATGGGAAAAGATGCCAAGTCAACCAGTCTTTGGGTTGAACACACTTTTAAAAAACAAAACACAACGTAATATGTAAAGAACAGAACAGATGGATCATCAGTGATTTCTGAAATGATATTGGCTAAATTACATATAGTGTTTCTACATCTGAAGAGGCTGCACCTCATGAGAGGCACATTATGACTGAAAATGCATTCATGTGGTTAACCACGTCCTGCTGCTGGTCATAACCAGCAGGACAGCAACTCACTTGACCTGAGTTGTGAGCTTATGAGCAAGTGCACGATCTTGCTTGACTGCGAGGTCACTCATATTAGATGCATAAGACACATAGTACTGTGTAAAAGTCTTCAACCACCATTGGTTTCCTTTTCTTTTGTTTGAAAAATGGGAAATGAGTGCAGTGATTTATTGATAGAGGCAAACGAACATGGATTCAGCTTATATAATATGATATGAAAAGATGTCCCTCTTTTCATATCATTAGTTCCAACTATATGTATTTTAATTTTGTGCAGTATACTGGGATGTTTATAATTAGAGTTATTTGTATTTACTAGAGCAATTTTTTATATTTTGTAATATTGTAATATGTTGTAATATTTAAATTTGTGAAGTTGGTGACTGGTTTTATTATCTTGAAGCAACTGTGACCACATAATTTCCTCTGGGATTATTAAATTAATTATTAATCTGATTCTGATTATAAGGCTAAAAATAAAGTTTTTATCATTCTAACATGCTTTAATTTTTTGCAAATTTGTCAGGAAGGCATTTAAGCCACCTAGTGTTTGAATGAGATTCTCTAACGTTTTGTTTGCGTCTAACTGTGTCACTGCCTTTTTTCAAGTTGGATCCCAAAATGCTGCGTTTGTGCAACTCCTGTATACAGAAGGTCAATGACAGGCAAGGGCTTTGAAAATGTAATTAGAATCCATAAAGTACATTGCAGCAAAAAGAATCTCTCACTTTAATATCATTTAATCATTCAGAATAACACTGGACAAAGACAGCTGAGCCTGTTTTGATTATTTTGTTACTAGACCATCTGTGAATGCTTGAGCTGCCTACAGGCTTGATTCAAGTCTCGTATTTCACCCTAACCTGACAGAGCTGACAGCAAGCTCTGGGGACTTGCATACCCCAAATGCCACTGTTTTGGCAGGGACTAGCTACAGGTAGAAATACATGGGAATACAAATAAAAATTGCTTCAGGCTATGCTTCAGGAGAAAATGGCAAATGTCTATATTGTCTACATCCATTTCATACAGATCCATATGCATATATATATATATATATGCGCACACACACAGCAGTACAAAATTATGGTTTTCATTAGTGGCAGACATGTTAACTGTCAAGGCCAAAATTCCACAGAAAAGCCACCCAGTTGATTGTGGTGATGTGGCTGGCTGTGCGAGGGGTGTGACTAATTTACCCATAAAGTGACACGTTTTCCTCGCAAGCTGTGAAGCTCAAAATATTCCGATGACTCTGTCCTTGTGTCACTAAAGTCTGCATTTATCCTCATGTTACTTTTACTCTTCATCTGCTCGATATGGATGCTTGGGTGCTCGTTCAGGAGGCTCTCAACTTCAAAACATGACACGAATACATAAATAAAACATCAGTGCCAATTTTTCACTCGCTAAGATGAAAACGATGACTTTCCAAAAAAAAAATAAAAAATTCAACCATCATCTTATACTCTAGCATTACTGACAGTGTGCTGAAGCCTGTGTCTGTGTGAATGTGCTAAAATTCTGTGGGTTTCCAGCTCAGTAAAAGCTAAGCTTCATGCAATTTGATTGATATTGGCGAGCAGTGCACTGAAAACCCTCAAACGGCTGTGTGCAGACTGTTACCTTAGCCTCACTCTCCACAGCTGTTTCCTGCCCCAAACTGCTGAAACAGTGGTTTAGCAGAACCAAAGGTGGGCCAACACAAATCAAGGGCTCTCTGCCACATGTGCGCACACACACAACAATGAGAGCATACCATCCCCACCTCCCCGTAGACTGCTACTGGTCACCTTGCAGCACTTCCTTTTTGAGTTGGGTCATTTCCTCTTTCTTTTCTGCACAGGGATGATTTGGGCTTGGCTGAGGTTATAACTCAGGAGGGAAGAGGAGCAAACAAGGTCATGACTTCCTCCCTTTAATCATCTTCAGCCCATCACTCACTTACACATATGCACCCACCCACAACATACCTAGAAAGACATGCTGAAAGGTTTTTGTTCCCTTTTTAAAAAAACATTTACCTCAAGAATATGTGCACCAGTACTAACTCTGAAAGCCACATTTAACTCTCATGTTGCATACTTGTTTAAATTCACATCTGGGGAAAACAGGGCCTTGTGAAACTGCGGGGCTCATATAATTCTAAATAGAGGATCATGGCAGTTTAAAAGGCTGAACAACGGGTTTGTGACTGAATGTTGTCGGTTTAGCCTGGCAGTAGGAAAAATTCTTGAGTCATGGCAATGTACCCGTTGGCATTTACCCTTTAGCAAGGAACTTACCTGATCAGGGATGGGTGAGAGTGTATAATAGGATAAAGTTTCACTGAGTTCCCAGATGTGCAGTCATTCACTGGCAGGAATGTAAATTTCTTTTTCCATGATGAAAATGCATAAATGAAACTTATTTATTTAGTGAAATGAAAAGAGTTTGCATGCAGAATCCAAGGGAAACAAGAGCAGACATTACATTTTGTGTCTTGCTCACTAAATATTTTCCCCTCCATCTCCGATGATGAATCAAAATAACTCTAAATGGACTCTGTTTAAACACAATCCCAGAATGCAGACTGCTAAGATTGGGCGAGGTGGGTGGGGGGTGGGGGGGATTCTTGAGAAACACTAGAGAACACTTCAAAGTAGTCCCAAATGAGCATACTCATAACTGGTTTGCTCCCCAAGTGTGCTCAGTGGAATCATACTAGCAAGAGTAAAGAAATGAGACAAATTGTTTGTGACAATTAGGCTGATGCCAGATACTGCCAGCTATGGCCTGCACAATCACTTGTCCCCATCAGCCAACTCTGTTTATCAGTAATTGCAATTTGGAAAGAACTCTGAGGCGATTAGGTCCAGGGAGTGGTCAGGCAGAGAGCTTGCCCAGCCCTAAACAACGGGGCAGTGTTTGGGTAGAGTCTGCACGAGGTCCCACTGAGAGAAAGAGCAGCAGGGTAAGAGAAAGTGTGAAAGGAAGGAAGGAAGGAAGCAAAGAAGGAAGGAAGGAAGGAAGGAAGGAAGGAAGGAAGGAAGGAAGAAAGGAAGGAAGGAAGGAAGGAAGGACAGAGGGAAGCAAAGGAAATGGCAAATATGCAGCATTGACCCCTACTTTCCTAAAACCTATCTGATCTTAACCCATCCTGTCTGATAAGAAAGGATAATTTTATCAGACTTTCTAACCTTCAGTGTTCTACAGAGTGCTTTGCAACATGTTTCTCTTTGATCCATTCACAGTTTTCATGTAATTCTTCATTCATAAATGTGCATATGTGTTTGCATACAGCCAAGAGTTTTCGACCAGCACAAATACGCTCCCGTGGAGTCCTCCAAAATTCCAAATGCAAATTGCACGATGGTCGACTAGTGGGCCAAACCAGGAAAGGAAGCGACAGCAGAGTTTACTGGGAATGGGAGAAGTGTGAAAAAAACCCCATCAAAAATAAATATATACAGCATGAACATTGGCTGCAGTGGATACTTCATTGTTTCTAATGTAAGGTTTCTCTTCTTTTCTTTAAATTTTACAACAAATGGCTGGCTAACAGGCCAACGACAGCACGAGTATGAGTCTGTGTCCCACAGACCGACTGTACCACATCTTTTTGACACATAGCTGCTCATGGACTGCCAGCATGGTACCACCGCTGAACCACAGTTACTCCTATAACGGAACTTATGGTTGAGCAGAGAGAGCACGTTTGCAGTCTGCTGGCTGGATGCCCCTTCTACCTGCACTGAGCTCTGTTGTCAGATGAACTGATTGAATAAAGTCATTCTAAAAGGTGATTTAAAAATCTAACTTATTTCCCTGTAATACCTTAAGTAAGTTGAGTAATTACAGAGTTAAAGATTGCACAATTTAATTTGAGCACAAGTGCCTTTAGAGCCTCAGAGTTTTAAGCAAAAAAACAAAACAAATAAAACTTGTTACCAGTAGTGTCACACTGTTGGGCAAACTGCTAGTAATCTTATACGTCAGAGGTGTCAAACTCCAATCCTCGAGAGCTACTGTCCTTCAGCTTTTAGATGCATCTTGTTCCGACAAACCTGAATCAAATGAATAGTTTGTTATCAGGCTCTTCCCAAACTTGATGGCATGCTGAAGAGGTAATCCAACCATTTGATTCAGCTGTCTTGGAGTAGAGATGCATCTAAAAGCTGCAGGACAGTAGCTCCCAAGGACTGGAGTTGGACACCTCTGTTACACAAGAACCAGAGCTTAAGCAGACTGGGTTCAAACAGTAGTGTTTATGTGTTATTCAGAGCTCAGGTCTTTGATACTGTTTGGTGAAACTCCGATCTAACGGAAAAAAACAATGAAACAACAACAACAGGAAAAAAAAAACTACGAGAAGAAATTAAACAGCAATAAACTGAAAATTTTAAAGAGCCATGTGCAATCAACATACCATACTGCAGGACCATCTAAAACAGTCTCCCTCTCTCTCTGTCACACACACACACACACACACACACACACACACACACACACACACACACAGTTTTTCTTTTCAACCCATCTTTCAAGTCATTTTTTTTCTTTGAAGCAGAGAGCATTAAAGGAACATGACTGTCATCTAGTGGACGTTTGCAGTAACTACAAATGGAGTGTTTGAGGTTCATAATTATTTTCGTCGCACTTGCATAATGATGTATCAGTGCATTAGCACAGCAGATGGTGCAAAACCAGCTGGATACTAGATTTCACCATCACACTCTCTGGCTCTTTAATGATTCTCAAACCTGTTTTCTTTCTCTCTTCTCACTCTGTTTTTTCCCTTTATGAATTTAACACATGCACATGAACACATAAATAAAAAACTAATAATGATTGCAGCTCTAACTGCAGTGTTGTTAATCACTAACATATAAATATGAATGATGAATCTTATGTGACAGTTCTAGTTTTTGACTCAGTATATTAACTTCAGAGTTTTTGCAACACACCATCCCTGTGCTCGGGTGGCATGGGAAACTTAATAGGTAATCATCAATAGATGGATAAATGGAACACCTGAAAAATCACAGGGGAAGAAAAAAACACTACAGTGTTGTTCCAGATTATGTCTCTCAGCTTACTCCAGAGAAAACAAAACAAAGCAAAAACAAAACAAAACAAAATATGCTATTTATGTTGTTTCACTTCATTTTTTATTATTACTGAAACATTTCCTGAGGATGTAGTTCACATTAGTGTGGGAAGGGATTTGAGTCAGAATATCCACTGTCAAGTGGGAAACACTGGGGTTACTTAAGGCCTTTTGATGGCCTTCCTGCCCTTGATATACAGTAAGCTCAAAGGATGTCTGTGACTCAAAATGTGGATAGTTTCCTGCAGTGCTTCTCTAAACTGTGTGCCTACAGCATACAGTGGAACAGGAACAGTATGTCAATCGAGCAACTAGAGCTCAGTCCGCTGACATTAATTGAAGTTTTGCACTTAGGATGATGCACTAGATGAAGCAGTCAAGCTTCTGTAGGTAACTGTATTTCATACTTTATTTTCTTTCTTTTTTTTCAAATACATGAAGTTTTACACCTCTACCATGATTTGGACATGTGGTTCAGAATGTGTACCAGTATAAAGTAGGTCTTACAAATAAGTCTTACAAAAGGGACCTTTTGAACTCTCTTAGGCAAAATTTCTTCAGAGTCTTCAGGAGTAGTTCTTCATTCTTCCTGAAGGACATCCAAAGCAAATCTTTGAATGTTTGCTGCCTTCTGTTCCATTTTCTGTTAAGATGATCTCACACTGATTCAGTCGCATTGAGATTCTTGCTCTGGAGAATCCAGTCTTGACCGGTAGTGTTGTCTATTCAGGTATGTTTTGCTGCATTGACAGTGTGTTTGGGATCATTGTCATGCAGAAACATTAAGCTGTTGCCAATTAGACACTTTCCAGATGGTAGGGCATGGTGGATCAAAATATGACAATAATTTTTTCTGTGTTCATAATTCCATCAATTTGGCTCAAATGCACCCCAAAACCATTAGAGAAACTCCAGTGTGTTACAGATGGCTGTAGACACACAGTGTTGGAGGTCTCTCACGGCCTCCTCGGCACACATTGACCAAAACTTACAAATTTGGATATATCCCTCTATCAGACATGTTGCCACTGATTAATGAGTCCAGTTCTTGTGTAATCTGGCATGTTTCCCTTTCTTAAGAATGGCTTCTTGACAGACAACCTTCCACTGAGACCATTTCTGATGAGGCTTCAGTGAACAGTAGATGGATCAACTGAAGGGCCAGATGCATCTCTTACATCCCGTGTCAGGTTTTTGCTGGATTTATTTCCTGTTTTTTAAGGACGTGATTTACATACACTCTTCATTTGCTGTAGCTGTTATGCTTGCCCAGTATGTGCTCTTTTCTGTCAAATTGTTTCATCTTTTTTTCGTATGTTCAAAAAAACAAACTGTATTTTTGCGACAAACTGCTATTAACAAAAACCTAAAGATGCAATTTAAAATAGCTTTTTTTTTTTTCTATCTTTTATGTCATCATCTCTTAGTTCATTTTCTATGCTTAAATGAATCCTAGGTCAGAGTTAAGTGGGTTAACAAACAAACAAAAACACATTCCTCAAAGTTCCTGAATGAAAAAAGCAGCCAATATTAAAAAAAAAAAACCCAAAAAAACCCCACACTGGAATAGCTTCAGAAACACTGGAGAACTGATTTTCAGGGCCACCTTAAAAATGATAAGAAGGTCTGGCTCCCTGGAAACAAAATTAAAGAAATCGGTGGCTCAAGACAGTAATGTATACAGTATTATGCAGTAAGCCGGTGTGTGATTTGCAATAAACGATTTGTCTTGATGCCACAGATTGGCATCCATAATTCACTTCTCACAGCACAACAAACAGAGAGCAAATCAAAACCAGAATTGGTAGTGAGTTGCATCAGGTAATTTCAAATAGTTTGAGCAATTCCAATAAAAAATACAATATTAATGTGGAAATTGAATCTGAATTATTTCATGTGATCCATAAAGCTGGTCCCCTTAATTCATGGAAAACTCATTCAAAAATAATAAGATTTTGCCTTTTTTGTCCTTTGTTACCTATGTACACACACACGCACACACACACAATTAAACAATTCGAAGCTCGCGCTAAAGCAAAATTGTGAACTTTCAATGTTCTCACCTAAAAATCAATTTAAAGTCAAGTTATGCTTCAGCAACAAAGCGAAGAAAAACAAACAAGAGGAAGACATCAGCACAGAATTGGAAAGTCAAATAAATCCCCCCTATCACTTTTAAACAGAGGGAACCAGTGAATCATGCCAGTGCCAAACAAGAGCTTGTTTTTGTTCCTATAATAAGATATTTACCTTTTAAAAGTCACCACTTGACAGCAACATTGTTTCGAAATTGCCAAAGCAAGAACAAACCTAAAGAATGGTGCTTTTAGTTCAGTCCACCAGCTTACAGAACACGTACAATTGTCATTGATTTTAATGTAAGCAGTGTGGAACAGGACACTGGGACAGCTGTTTTGCTTATAGCGCAGTACATGTATGTGTGTATGCTGCCTCACAACTGTGTAAGTTTCAGCTCAGTATTTTGCACCCTTACTCCATACTTTGCCATTGTGCCAGCACATGTTGTTCATCTTTTCTTCCACTTTGCTTCATTAATGTGTAATCTGCTGTCTAATTTTATCCAGCAACAAATGCAACAAAGCTGAATAAACCAAATATTCAAACATGGTGTTCTGCATATAACTTTATATTTTCTTTTTATATTTTTCACCTGTACTGTGCATCTTCCACCAAGTATTTTTTTGTATTTTTCCATTTGTGTCCTCTAGCCTTTGCCCTCCCCAGCCACCCCCCCTCCCTCACACTTACTGCTCTTTCCTGTCTGCAGGCTGCCAGGCACAGATAAGGTGTCTTGGCAAGGAGTTGGAATGCTGTCCTTCGCCTCACTGAATGGGAATCCAAGAACCTGTGTTCACACTGTGTCGCTGGAACAATAGGACAGGGCAGAGGGATAACATTTGGGATAAAAAAGAAAGAAAAAAAAATAGCAGACAAGAAAAACAAGTGAGGGACCATGGCAGCTTTGCCTGGCCTGAGCAAGGTCGCAAGCTGCGCCAGTTCAAAGTGGAGATTTTTATATTTCATTTAATTTCTTTGCAGATTTAAATAATATTTCATTATGTCTCATTTTGATAATAGGTTATTGTCAACTTTACCTTGAACCATAAATGCAATGTAAATACATGAGCTCCATGTAATTTTGTATTCACACTGCTTTGGAGTTCCTAAAAAGTATAGGATGTGTTGCTAATGATCTAATAGAATCAGCTGTGGCATTTGCCACTGCACAAAGCTGGCATTTTTTTCTTTGTTTGATTGTTGTATGTAGGTATAAAGAATAGAGGAGCATGAAACCATAACTTCCACTGGTGAGCTTTCAAAATCCGTTGAAGCAGAGGTTTAATTTTTATACAGCTTTAAAGCTGTATAGGATCAAATATACTGGACACTTACTGTATATGTCCATAGTTCTGACATGCCACTGAAGAATTTTAGATGTCAAATTGTGTACAGTATATGTGCATGTCTGTTGACAGCTATAGATGTATACTAAACAGTACGCTATACTGAAGCAGAAGCTGCTAAACTTGCATATGGTGTGGCTGCACAATTTGCCATCACTCCATGTCTGATTTACAGTCAGACATGGAGGCAGGCACATGCACATGAACACACTGTGGGTAACTTTGTTCACATCCTGTCCACGTCCACACAAACACTTTCAAAATCACAATGCCCCACCTTTCTACAGTCCTGTTTCATTTTGTCAACCTCTCTCTTATTCCAGCTAGGATGATTTACAAATATGCAGCATATAAAAATCCAGTGTACAGTAATGCTATGCTTATTTTAAATGTTTTTAAGGAGACACAAGGAGCAGTGAAGAAGAGCTGCTTGACAGTTTTACCATTATTCAATAACTTGTTAAATATTTTCTATGGGAATTATTACTGCAAATGCATTTCCAGCATGCAGCCTTTAGGAGGTGTTTATATTTGTTTAGCCTTGTTACCCTAAGTCATGAGTTTAGCTACTCGACTTAGTTCATAATATATGACTTCAGTTGTGATTTTTTATTCATCATTGTCACAATATTCTCATGACTTCTCCAATAAATAGATGATAAAGCTGTAAAAATTAACAATGACTGGTCATGCTCTCATTCGGTGAATGGGGCGCCTCTTGACTGTCAAGGATTATCTTTAGATTAGGAGTAAACTGAGCTTTGAAATGGATTCTTGGAAATGCTGCTGAATGCTGCTGTTTCTGCTGTATCACATCCCAATAATGTTTCCATTAGATGAGGCTGTAATACTACACTCGACTTATTTCTCATCAAGTTTTCTCTGTGGGGAGAATGGCGAGGAAATAAGTGTGTTATCAGAGAGAAAACTTCTCTGGCTTCAAGACAAACTTGCAAGATAGACTCAGAAATTCCAATTACTGTTTTGTGTACCTGCTAAGTGTTAAAAATGTAGTGTCTTGTGCTTCAGAAATAACAGCATTTTTTCATACAAAAGTAAAAATATTGCAGGAACTAAATGGAAACACTAGCAGGTGTGTTTAATGATTTTAGCACTGAATATTGATTTCTTTAAAGTAACAATGTGTAGACTGAAGTGCATAATCTTAGGTACGGTGGCTGGGGTGGGACAAACACCCTGGCCATATTTTATGTGTAATGCTTGTAGTAGGTTGTCAGTCCATTCTTATTCTCAGCTGTGAATATGTAGGGCGAGTTGTTAAGGATATTCTGAATGTTTCTGTTTGCAAGTACTGCTATTTTTGCCACTGTTAGTTAGTTGCTGTTAGCCACTGTTAGTTAAAACAGTGAACCATCATTGAGGCGGCTCTAACATTACTGGACACAGGCACTTAAAATGAATAAAAACAGTGTTTATCAGAGTGAAAGTGTGATTTTGGGGCCTCTGGAGCCTAACATTAGCTGGCATAATGTTAGGTTATGATCAGCTGTTGTTGTAGTTTAGCTGGCTTATTGTCAGCTTATCGGAGACAGGAGTGTCAAATGTCTAATCTGCAAACAATAAGTATAAATAAGCAAACATAAATAAGCATCGTTCTGCACATACTTGTGTGAGCCTTGTCCTCAGATCAGCAGGGCATATATATTGTTAAAAGTTAGTTTTTCTGGCCCACAGGTCACGAATGCGCTTGCTCATAGGGGGTCATGTGACTGTTAGAGTTTTCTCTTTTTTCTTTGTGTTATTGTAGGGTTCTTTACAATGTAAAGCACATTGAGGCAACTGCTGTTGGGATTTGGGACTATAGAAATACCATTGAATTGAATTGGATATACACCACATACATTTCCAAGGTTGTTCATCCTGTTTTGCACTTTTCTAAGTAAATTTGTCCTTACTTCATTCTGCCTCCATTCAGATCTTCTCTTACCTTATGCTATCTCAAACGTTTGTTTCACAACAGCCAAATGCTTCTGATGCATAAGCTGATGTAATGCCTCTATTCATAAAACGGGCCCTTTCATTTCACTCTGCTATTATTCTCAAAAAGTATCTGACCTCAGTCTGTCACATGAAAATAAAAACACTCTCTTGGTCTGTTGATCCAAAACTGCATAAATAGTTGACCAGCTACAGAGATTATGGGGGAAAGCCTCAAATGTGAGAAAGTACGGGGTGGTGGGGGCATGACAAGTGAACATTGTAATTCAAGACGTCTTGGATGGATTGGCAAAAGTTATTCTTGTTGCACATATTTTGGCTGTACTTCATAACTGAGGAGATTCCAAACTAAAACTAAAAACATGTTTCCCTGTAAACAAGACACTTTGTGTCATTATTGAAGTAAGGGAAATCATAATAATTATAAATATGGTTTATTTTTGTGGTTTTGGTAGGTTTATTTCCTTATTTAAATAAAAATCACATCAGTGTTTCAAACACACGGTGTCATTAATTCACCTGGTAGCCGATTCTTCTGACAGGGTCTGAAGCAGGTACATGAAGGGCAAATATGAGGACTATATAAAATGCTAAAAGTAGAGTCCAAATCTGCTAATGAACAAACATAAAAGCTACAAAGTTAGCAAAACATTTAAGCTTGCTATGTAGAATTAAAACAATCCATGTGATCAAACAAAGCGTCTTTACCAGCCAGCCTTGTTCCAACACTTCTGATAGAGAAACACGAATAATCTTAAGGACACTTCAGTGTTCAACTCTTCGAGTTTTGGCATGCCATACAAATCTTTTAGATTTTCATCAATGCACTTTAGTGTATTTGAAATGGATTGCACTTCCATTTCAAATAAAATTCAGTCTTTCTTCTTTATAGTGCCATATGTCAGAGAAGGGAGGGATTTCTTCGGCACGCCATTTATATTCACTATTTCTGCCATCACGGGGAGGCAAAACAAACAGGAAAATAGGCAGAGGATGTGAGTGCTGCTTTCCTGGAGCCAAACCAGAGAAGCGGTAAATCATAATCCCTGAGCTGAAACTGAATTCACCACACCTATCAAAACCCATTTAGGATCAGAGGCCAGAGGTCCAACCATTAACTGTATGGGAGCGCCCCCTTTTTTCTTCAATCCTTTTCTTTCAGGGTAAGAAAACGGATAAATGAAATCCAAATACACACGGATAATCCTCTGCGTCTTTCCAAAAAGGAAATTATTATATTTGAAGTTATGAAAGTGCTTCCTGAAGTGAAGGAAATGCAGCAGATTTTTTAGGACTGTGTCTTGATCTAAGAAAAACATAAGCAGACGCACACTGGCAGGAAAATAATAAATGTGTTTCCACAGGCCTCCCTTTTCTCTTACTAGCTCAGCCCCTCCCTGTGCATTGTGATTTACAGTATATCTCAAAGCAGGGTTTTTTTTTCTTTTCCAAAAAAAAAGGGAAAAAAAGGAAAAGAGGTAGAAAACTCTCAAAGGTCCTTTTGGCCAGAGACATGAAGGGAGGAAATTGCACTGATTTAAGCTCAGCTTCTTTTGGCATCTGTCTGCCTTCTTCATTTTTCTGAAAGTGAGGGTGTTTATTCCACAGCCGCTGGTCTAGATGCAGTCCTCTCAGATGTTTTCACTTCGTCTCTCATTATATCCACGGTAAACTGATGAGTGGAAGTGACTCGGAGCATCGCAGTGCCTTTATAACAGAAACTGTGAACTTCAATTACAATCAGCTTTTCTGTGCTGAAGCCTGAACAGAACTGCCGCCTTCATTCTTAGAATTAAGTATACAAAGGCAAGAACACTGAAGATGAAGAACTGGAATATTAAACCACGTAAACCTGATTACCTGAAAAGAGGTGTGTAGTTATATTCTCTTCACTGTATGAGAGCCATTTCCTGACTGTGTCCTCAGCAGGCTCATTGAAGTTTTTCAGATAATTTTCAGTCTGTGAAAAACGTCTAATAATCTTCTTTGCACTACCTGCTCTACACCAAACAGACAGTGAGCACAGTGGAGCTAAAGTGCTAGGATTTTCCCTTAGGATTTATTGAGAACAAAAGCTCAGCTAAAGAGAGTCAAAATCTGAGTTATTTATGCCACTAAGATAAAAAACATAACTCCAGATTAATGCGACGCCTAACTGAGGTGAACGTGAAAATAAAATCTGTTTGATGCACCCGGATCAACTATCTTTAGTACAGAGTCTGCATGATGTCGATTCCTTGCCCACATAAGACTATTCAGTGAATCTCAGGAGCAATTTTCTGCAGCAGATGGACAACCAAAACTTTGCATCTTATGGCAGCACGCACTAATTTGCTCCAATAGCACCTGTGACAAAGTTTAGTGTAAAAGTGAACTTTTTAGCTTTTTGTCCGGAGCTTTTTTTATTTTTAGCACACATTTTCTCCATGTCTTCACAACTTTGGAAAGCTCAGTAGGACAACAGATCTGTGATTCTCTGCTTCAGCGGAGAGACGAGTTTGGGACGACTGATGGGCGCTTCCCCACAGAGCTCACATAGCATCAGCCTGTCTCTGAACAGTCTCCAAAGTATTCAGCTAATTTCCTCATGGTGTAATATCTGCCAGCTTCTCCCTTTGTGTCTGCACAAGGAAGCATAATGCATAATGATGCACTGATTTAATGCTTGAGCAAATAAAAACAAAAGGTTGATTCACTTTTCTATGGATGTGCTTCCTCTAACTTTTGTTATGGAATAATGTATATATAATTTAAACTTTTCCTTTTTTAAACTGCATATACACAACCTATAGGCGTACTGAGCTCAGGATCAGTAGCCTGCCTGTTTTGTTTGAGGACCAATTCCCATTAGTTTTCTGTGGTGTGAACATTTGTAGACATTAACTCAAATTTTGTAATTTAAAGGCACTTGTACTTGTGTACAACATCCAAAGTATCATTCCTGCTTAAGATCTGTACTCATCTTGAGCAGCTGAGATGCAAAGGGAAGATGCAAAGGGAAGACATTCCTCCTCTTCTTTCTGTTTTCCCTATTTTTGTATAAATGAAAAAGCAGACCATTTTAGTGACAAGTTTAAGTTACCGCCTAGGAACACTATTACAGCAGAGAAAATGAGAACGGCGGAGAAGCACTGAGCTGTTACTACATGGAGATCATACAGTGGCTGTGAGACTGTTTTAGGTCTCTCCAAGCCGTCATTTTGAGCCATAAATGAAAGTAGAACAACAGTGTGGGAGCCAGCTGAGCCATTCGAGGCTCAAGGATTTCATACTTCAAGTCTCGGTTTCATATCAAGCCAACACAACTTCTCAGCCTTAACTCCTCGAGCCGTGTACCTGCCTTCCAGTCATTCATTTTCTCTCTAGATTCAACCTACTTTCCTGCATGTCACACTTAAGAGCTGCTCTCACATCCTGGTCATTTCGATTGTATATTCCCTCTCATTTCTCTTACACTTTCCTTTTCTATGTGGTTGGCAAATTTCAGATAGACTGCCTCTTTTTCCTCTCTTTACCTGCTTGCAGTATTATTTTTTTTTTACATTTCAGGCTCCTTTCGTCGTCTCTCCTTTTCTGTCTCCTCTGCCCCACTTATGCATCCCAGCAGTCTAGATTTCCTTTCCTCGGGTTATAATAGTTAGACTGTGAAATCACCCCAGCACAACACCCCTCCCTTCATCCCTATGCCCTTCTTTCCCCTTCTCTAACATCTTTCTCTCCCTACCTTCTCTTACTACTTACAGCCAATCCTAAATATTTATGGCCTCAGATCTTGAGAAGTAGGTGGGGGCCACAAGGTTTTCTCCTCGCCCATGATTACTTGGGTGTTGTTGGGAGCCAAACAAGGTGAGGCTTTGGACTCGGTCCTGGAGAGGAGAACAGGGTCTACCCAATCTCCTCTGAGCCCCCATACTGAAGTGATTAGGCCACAGGAAGCTGAACCTGACATTGCTGACACTAGGCCCCCTTTACCACATCCTGCTTTGACATCCACCCACACGGCATGACACCACCTCTCTATGCTGACACCTGATTCACTATTGGCAGCCACTGACTGATTTACATCTTCTGATATGGTCACAGAGGATGGAAAAGCAGGCATTATATTAGAGGACATGAAAGTGTTAAGAGTGTTAATACCATAAAATGCACAGTCGCTCAAAACGTAAATCTACTGACTAAGAAAACCTCTATGACAGAGCACTACTGCCCTCTAGTGTTTTGGAGTGAAAAAGACAGAATCAACAATATAAAAATATGGAAATTACACTTGTTTTGTTGTCTTAACTAGTAAAGCGCTATATAAATACAGGCCATTTAATCTCGATGGTGGAAAACTGAGCTGGTTTATGTAATATAATGAGAGTGTGATAAATGTATTGATTTTGCTCAAGATTAGTAACTTCTGCTTATATGTATATGCTTATATTTTCATGTACACTTTATAAAATGTGTGTTTGTTTGTTTTTTAATAAAAAAAATCCTTATAATAAGGATGGTCGATTAAGTAGGATTAATGTAATATCAGGAATAACAAGAATCACCTCATCAGGACTCTTTGTTAGGAAACTTGAACTCAGATTTGGGTGATTTTGATGGGAGTGGATGTCTCCTCACGGCAGAGTCCACCACACTGCCTGGTGTTGTCTGTGCTTGTATATTCATCCTTGGTTAAATGTTTGGTTTTTGGGTCTCATGGTGGTCCATTGTCCTGGCCTTTTAGGGGTGTGAATATTAGAAAGATCACCTACATATCTTCACAAATGTACATACAGGTGAGGGCATGCACACACCCACACAATAAATAAATACATAATAAAAATGGGGGGAGGGCTTGTGATGCATTGCAGCAATATTAACTGATGGATGTTTCAACTTCTAGATGTTATTACATATGACATGTCAGTTTTCTGCGTGCAGGTGCATGAGCTTTTACTGTCAACTCTTTTTTGAGGGCCTTCCAAGAAAAAAAAAACAATAAATAAATAAAAGCAGCACATCATAATATAAGCTGAAGAATTAGCTGAGAAACAAATGTAATGTCTGCTGGTACTGCAATATGAAAAGAGTTGGTGGCTCAGGATCTAGTTTTTGGTCATGCACAAGCTGTTCACATGCCTTACACACATCACCAAGGCTCACTTGGTACTCTCCATGCCATATACCCCCACAGATGGTGGTGATGGAACAGATGAGCCTTACTCAGCAGAACCACCAGCTTTCAAACAAATCAATATCATTTTTTAGTTACAGCCTGCCTTTTTGCCATGGAAAAGGCTTTGGAAGAGCAAGAAAATGTTTCAGAATATTTCAGAACACTTTTGTCAATTCACCAGTCTTTTCCAGTATGTTGCTAACAGCCAATCATTCTGCAAAATAGTCCACACCTTCATTTGAAAAATACAAGCACAGAGCTTTTGCAAAGACTACAGCCACTCAATCGAAACCAGGGCTGCCTGGAGGAAATGTAGCTGCAGTTTATATTGTGAATGGTATATTTTAATCTTTTTTTTAAACTGAAATGAAATAGTTCTATAAGGAAATTCTGTAATCGCTCATCTATCTATTCTTCACATAACATTCTCTGAATTGAAGTGAACACTGTATCTGAAACGGAAGATTGAATCATTTCCTCTTCCCCACATTGTGAAACTCAATACTGACATTATTACTCTGTCCAGTCATTTTCTTGCCTGCCTTCTATGACCCAATCAGCCTCTGTTTTGTGTGCTGCAAATCTCAGTGCTCTTCTTTCATGCTGCCTTTCAGACAATTCGTGCAACCCACCTTTTCCTCCCCATCACTGCCTTACCCTCAACCTTCATCTTCACAACTACCAGCATCCACATAGACTGCCGAAACCACATCCTAATCCCTGTCATTGCTCTCATTGCCATCGCTATGATGGTTCATTGGAGTCTTATTACCAAAAAGGTTATTAATTAAATCCTTAACGTCAAGAAATCATTTTCAGTTCTTCCAAGCAAGCTTTCCTTATTGAAATAAGTCTAGATTTTGAAATTTGGATTTGATCGAAACAATAAAAAATGAATTATTCCATAATGAATTTTGTAGAACTGAGTGGGGAAAAGACATATTTCACAGGTTTGTTACTCAAGTCAGAAAAGGTGTAAATTACATTTATATATTGAGCAGCAGTGTGGGGCACAGTCTAGTGCAAGTGTCTATTGGAAACTGGCTTTTGTAAGTTATCTCTCCGTCTACTGCATATTATTCTCCAGATTGTTTTACATAGTCCACTACTAGAAGCATCTTAGACTCTGCTAAGGACTTTTAAAAAAATCTACATTTAACATTGCTATTGCATGTCTCATTGAGAGTGATAAAAAAAGACACACTGAAGTCTGAGTGGTTAAAGCATACAGGCCAAGAAACAGCCTTAGAATTGCATTTCAAACGACCTCCAAATGTGGTTTGGATTAAATTTTATTTATTTATTATTAATATTTTTTTTTTGCTGTCCAGAATAAATTCTGGCCAGTAATCTGAACTCTACTTGGCTGTGTCTACTAATAGCGTACACAAGCAGGCAGGCCCATAAATATTTGGACAGGGCATAGTGTGCAGTTTTTCTTGTGTACACCATCACAACAGATTTGAAATGAACCAAAAGCTTTCTGAAGAAAATAGTTTTGGTTATACTCAAAGGGTTTAAAAGTCTTGCAACAGGCATTTAGAAATTATACTTTTTTAATCATTTTATTTCTTCATAAATCTGGACTGTTGGCATGATGCAGAAACTTGATTTCAGAAATGAGCTACACTGGCCACAGAAAAAGGGATCTAAACATTCTTCAATGTTCTAAATGCCACATGAATAAGTTGGAACTCATCAAATGTTGATAAAGATGCGATTAAGATTTGAATGAGTTGAGCTCCAACTGTTAATTTCAACTAAATGAGATTCAAATGGAGAAACTACTGATTGGATGACATAACTTTGACGCTTGCCATCTCAAGGCAGCCTTGAGTTCCATACACTGTGCACCCAGACAAAGTGTCCATTTTCAATCAAACTCAAGCAGCGAAAGTTATGTACTGAAACCAAACAGCCGTCAGCATCAGTGCACATTCATGGCTAAAATGGTTTATACTGGCACAAAGGTGGAAACGTACATGCTCATTTTGTCATATATGTCTAAAGTAGTTTGACTCAATTCTTCTCTTTAGCCACGGATGGATATTTAATGCTCAATAAGCATTAATTACCGTTTGCACATAAAATGTGTTTTGCACCACAAGTTGTTAATCATAGAAATTAATATAACAGCATTCTGGAATCCAGAGACTCTGATGGCCTGAAACAATCTGAGAAGTTGATAAAAGGCAGTGAGTTAGTATCTGTTCTGCAATCAAGAACAGAACAAAAAACAGAAAGACTAAATGGAAAAAAGAAAGAGGTCATGCAAGATTTTAAGTTAAAAGCAAAGGTAACAGGCAGGGGTAAAATAAAAAAAAGGGGGGGGGAAAGAAAGAAAGGAAAGGATGAGGGCAACAACAAGAGGTTTATCTCCTCTGCTGCCCTCCACTGCTTCTTATTCAAGGCTACAAGGGATGAGCACTGTCTATTTTGGGCCACACAGGCTTTGGCTGGAATTGGTTGCAATCAAGAACGAGACAAAGATTCACAGATGGAAAATGGTATGTCGACTGCGTTATTAACAGGCTGAAATAAATTTCACCAGTTCTACAGCATCACATGCAACAGTAGCTATTTAAGCTGACAATTAACAAAATGTTTTATATAAAGAAGGGACCAAATCAATTTGTTTTATGCTCTGTATGATCTATTTTTTTTCCTCCATAAATTCTGACTTGACTTTTCCTCAATGCACACAGATGGAAATATACGAGGTACAAATCTTCCTTCTTGAGTACCATTTTATGTGGAGGAAATGGCACGTGCAATGTATTTTTGAGTTTTGTGGTGCAGTTTTACATTTGGACCCAGCTAGAACGAGCACGCTACACTGATGCCTCACGAGTGAATGACTGAGTTTTACGTGCTGAAGCGTGGCCATCGGGTTAAGACAGAAAGAGAGGCATAACAGGGAATTGACTGTAAAAACCGATGAGCCACACATCCACGTCTAATGCACTCTCTCAAAAAAATAGCACACAAACGACCACATTAAAAACAATGTTTTTTTATGCTTTTTGTCTTGCTTTATTGGTTTCTTAAATGAACAGAAGAAAAGCTGTGACAGTACACTATTGGGTTCTTTTGTTCACAAGAGAAAGGTAATCTTTATTCTCTGGATTCATAACGTCTAAGAATATAGATTTCAATGTTTTATTCCCAGAACAATTGAAGTGAATAAGGCACATTTCTTTATATATGTTAGATCCATGTTAAATTATACACATTTAGGCACAGAATAATTCCTGTTTCCTTCAAGAGCGCCAGCTTTCAATTCGACTGTTATTTATTTTGTCTCCGTCTCATCCGCTCTTTTGCTAATCAAAAATCTCTCTCTCTTTTTTTAATAGTGATTGCTCTCTGTTTGACTCCCATTTTTGGTGAAAGTGTTTCATTTCTCTAACGCAGAAGTAAAACCAGCTCCATTAAAAAAATGAGAGTTTCACTCAGTACTCTAGGGGCTGTGAGAATAGTCACAACACTGCGAGACCCAGCAAGGAATAGAAACCCCAGTCAGGAACAAAGGAAATGGAAATCAATGGCAGGATATGCAGATTTTTTTGACAACTCGACACACAAATAATCTTTTGGGAGTTTGCTCTCTCTTTCTTTTGCAAGGTTAAAATACCAACTAAGCAGGGAAAGAATATAAAATGCAGTATGTTGAAGAAAGGGCAAAGCATTACATCTACTTTTGTGTGAAGGTGTTCCAAAACAATCAATAAGGAATGCATTGCATTACAAGCAAGGTTGATTCGCCTAAGGCATGGTCATATCTTAAAGTGCACACTACCAACCTTAAGAATTAATTTAAAGCTAAGCACTGTATTATTTATTAGCTGCAGTTTATATTTTATGCACAGTTGTATTTGTCAGCTTGACGACACTTAAGAAGCTTGAGGAAAGTCTCCATCTTATGAGCATCCTTTTTAAAGCAGCTGAGTAAGGTATAGTCTCTCATAACAGATTCCAGCATATCTGGCAGAGTATCATACTGAAATAGGCCTTGTTCATTGTAGGTTGTAGTAAATGTCCCCTCATCCAACATCTGTGTAGCAAGCATATAGAAATAGTCAGAAAAAAGACAAACAAAAGGATATAAAAAAATAATTGTTTTGAAGATTGCGCTCTTCTGGACAGAGATCATAGGTGTCATTCCTTCTTAGCTTGGTTATTCTTACCTTGGGACTTCCAGGCCGTACTCTGCATGATGTTAATGTGGATTACACCAGCAGCTTGGTTATGGCATAACGCAATCTTGCACCCTGCTGTTATGTACTGGATTGTCTCAGGGGAATCTTTGCATAGAGCATAGACCCCAGCATAGATATCTTTATTATCTATATATTTATTAATCCCTATAGAAATTCCTCAGGGATTAAAAAAATAACCTTGTGTGTGAGTGATATGTGATTTGACCCACCTTCTTAATGAGGGCAACCACCCCTTGCTCCAGACTGACCAGTTTCTCAGAAACCCATTTTGTCTTGTTGACCAGCATTTCAGGAGCATGATCGTAGTGATCCAGTGTCGTCTGCAGGTAGACCAAGGGCTCGATCCATGACTGAACCAGCATCAGCACAGAGTGGAGCAACCATTTATCCTGCAGGACAGAAATGCTTTACAGTCCGCCTCAAAGAATATATATATATATATGTGTGTGTGTGTGTGTGTGTCTATATATATTTATATATATATATATATATATATATGTGTGGTTTGTTGGTTGAGTGTTAGTGTGTGTATATATATATTATTGTATATATATATTATATATATATATATATATATTAAATAAAATAGTACTTCTTTTAAGAAAAATGAATCATTAACTACAAAACAGCATTCAGCAACAAAAAGTAGCCTAAAATGGCATGTGAGCCTCCTTAAATCTCCCTAAGCAGAAGAGAGTCTAAAGTATGTGCAAATGACCACCATACAAATGGCCATTAAATGGCAGAGCAGGCAATATTCCAACAGAAAGAGCAGAGGAGAAATTACTCATAAAATGGGAGGTTGCAGTATATGCTCTTTCAAAGATCACATTTACTGTTATGTGATGACATAACTTTTAACCAGCAGTTTCAATATTGCTAAAAATGATCCTGTGAAGGAATTGCTGCTATATACTATGGCCTTTGTTAGTTGAAGGGTGATTATTGCAGAGCAGCCAATTCACCCTTCACAGGCCTGCTAAGCAGCTCAGTCTAGTTTCCACCCTACTGACCAAGCTGGTATTTGTCTTGACTGCTAGACAGCAGTCAAAACCTCTTGTAATGCAATTACTGCAAACATCACATAATGTATCAAACTGCAAAAGAAGGGGAGGGTTAACTGAGCTCAAGGATATGCATGTGCAACAACACTAATAATGCATTAACAACACTCCAAATCCTCCACACTCTCACTCACATATGTGCGAGAAGCAGACAGATTGTTGAACCCATTCAAATCCACAAAAACATGCAAGTGCCTCTATAAGCACGTAATATATATGCATCAATACATAAAAGCAAAGGCGTGAACAAGCAAATAAAAGCAGTTTTTACACATTATGATGTTAGCGAAGAAAAAAAAAAAGAAACAACAGTGGTATTCAGCCATAGTGTGCTTACAGATATCTGTTCAATTTCACTTTTGGAGCTGGGGATCGGTAATGTTTTGGTGATACATGCAAAGCCAGCCTGGTTACTCTGAAGTCGCAAAGGGAGTGGGATGAACATCTCTTCCTATAGCCCGTGCAGAAATGGTGGTAAAAAAGAAAGAAAGAAAGAAAGAAAGAAAGAAAGAAAGAAAGAAAGAAAGAAAGAAAGAAAGAAAGAAAGAAAGAAAGAAAGAAAGAAAGAAAGAAAGAAAGAAAGAAAGAAAGAAAGAGAGGCACTTTTTAATTTTCACATTTAAAATGATAGGCATACACACCAGTATTACCTTCTATATTTGCTTATGAATTCGGTTTGTTTTCAGCCAGTATGACAAAATAGTTACGGCCTAATCCGAACCCCTAAGAACTACTGTCTACAGAAGAAGGGGTAACAGATATTCAACCATTTATATAAAAAGATCAATCAGGAAAGCAATGACAAAATCTTTACCACAAGAGAAAACCCCACAGAGACATTTTGTTCTCTAGCAAACTCTTCGCTGTAGATCCTGTGCAGCATATTTTTTAGAAAAGTCTCGTTTCAAAGATCATTTTGACTGTGCAGCCACAAAGTGAAGGATATTTAACAGACTGCCAAACCTGTGCTTTTACTGTTGCAGTGTATCATTATCACAGACATATTACCCCATTGTAGACCTGCTTCTTCAGTTAAATATATCTTTTACTCAGAAGAGAGAGAAGATTGCTCTGAACACTGGCAGTGTGGGAATGGTCATGCAACGAATACTCAGTATCTAAAAGTTTCACAGGTCTGGCATTATCGTCAAACAGCCAACAAAGTTCAAAGCTTCACATTTACCAAATTATTAAAAAAATATAGATTTAAAGGACTAAGATGTTTACTGGTGAGCAATGGCTTTTTACCTCTGACATGCAAATAAATAGTATCATTCCCACCTTGATGTCTTAGTTTTATTGCACTTATGTTCTGTATAAAAAGTAATACCAAACTTCTTTTCAAATGAAAAAAAAAACATTGCATTGCTATCACTGTGGCCTTTGCCTAGGGCTATGTTTTTATAGCATTGCTTTTCAGAGTGCTTATTTTGCATTCATCTCTCTCTCTC
>NW_024582449.1:861794-877831 GCF_018398535.1 Haplochromis burtoni
TAAGTCATCTTAGTGTGAGAAGTGATTTAGAGCTATAACTCATTCTAGGCTCCGCCAATATTCTTTTCAAGCATGTGAATACAGAAGCACTGGTGAACAATCAAAACTAGTTTGGATTTTTTTTTTGTTTGCTTTGTTTGCTCTTGTTTTGTTTTTTTTACATTAAAAAAGTGAAAGAGCAAAGATTTATTTTGGAGTTACTCACAAATAAAGAACATGATTCTTCTGAGACACGGTAGATGAGCTCAGCATGATGGATGACTCTGTCAAGAAGTTTCTCTTGTGAGATGGAGGGGCAGCGAGTAAGGCTGCCCGGCTCTTCTTTACAGTCTAGTGGCATGCTTACAGTAAGAATATAGGGCCAGAGCAGTAGACCCCACACACCTCGCTGGATGACTGAAGACGCATATGGTATGTACAGATGGAACAAACGTCAACAAGTAAAAACAAATATGAGCATTTATATGTCAAATATGTTATTTATATATATTTTATACATTTCTATCAATGCAATTACAAAGAAAAGCAGAAAAGAAAATTACAAAAAATTGGGGCTTTTTTTGATACATTACCAGTCATGCCCATTCTATCTGTCGTCTTCAAGTTTTTCTTGCTATTGTGTTATGCTGACTTCTTTATAAAGCCTGATCAGGCCATGAATAAAGAAAAAGACATTTGAGTCTTGCGTAGGTTGTTGTAAAAAGATACCGGTCATCAGAAACCAAGACATTTCTTTTCTCATGCATAATACCGAGATGGGACACGTTGTATTCCCAAATAGCTTTGTTCTTCATTTGAATGATGGTGGCTTATAGCTCAAGAAAATCTGATGTCCAGAGTCTTTTTATTTGAATATTTTCTAAAATCAGTGAAAAAAGGCTCTAGAACAAACAAATAAATACAGATACATGTCTGTTGATCAATAATCTGGCAATAAAGACTGATTAGATACATCGAACAAAAGTTGAAAGAGAAGGGAGGTTAAAAAAATCTTCCTTTTATTATATACAGTGTACGCATTAACCCATTAAATGAGTGCCAGCATAGGTAGGTGTAGAAAACTCCATTGAATGCTACAGTTTTCTGTTTTCTTCTACTGCCTGAGACATTTGCTGCACTACTTACACCTGCCCCTTAAATTACCTAATTTTAACAGTAATCAGATTGTAGGATTACTGGATATGAGTTGCAAACAATTTCTGTAAATAAGTTAATCTGTGTATTTTGATTGCATGTGATATAAAATGTTTGAACACATGAGAAATAAAATAATTTATTATTATTCAGTAGATCATAATCATATTTTTAATTTAAAAATATATATACAATTAACACTTTAATTAAAGGAGTTTTGGTTTTCCACCACCCAAATCACAGAAATCAAGATGACATTTAAGACACTGTCCTCACATGTTTATTTCCACACAACAGCATGTTTAAGCATAAGCCACAGACAATCAGAGGCTCAGGAAGTAGCATCTGACGGGTGTTAAGTTACTGAATTCAGCGTCACAGACGTGGTTGCTATTCAAGATACCTGGAGCCTCCTTTTATGTATGTGAGCCTGTTTAATATAAACCTCTGTTCTTTTCTTGTCGCCTTTCGTATACACCTCCTCTTTTTCCTTCCCCATGTTTTCCCTCAACATACTTCTCTGCTTCTTAAATGTCCTAGTTGTAACTATTGATAAAAGAAATTTATTACAATCTGTTGGGTACATTGGGTACAAAAGATTTTAATTTATATGATACTGAATGACAGTTACACTCATGGCTTTTTGACATCAGGGTACTTTCACTCAGTTTGACATAATTACCCAAAAGGAATTTGTGGCCATTTTGCAGAATAAACTTTCACAGATTCACCTTCAATCATTGTAATGAAAAAGCTACATATTCACAAGAGACAAGCATTTTTTGTGCACCTGCACTGATGAATAAAACTGAATCTGGTTATTCATATTACCAAAAAAGTAGTGCTAACATTTTTTGCAACAGCAATAAGCAGTCTTAATTTAATTAGAAAGTAATTTTTATTTAATTCCCAATACTAGAATTTTTTTCTTATATACTGCTTTTCTACTCTATCTGAGCGGTTTACACAAATTGCCTCATTCACGTATTCATACAGGCACTTTTTTCTATGCTTTTTCTATCTAACATTCTCATGCATTCATACAGTCAGAGATTGCACAAGGATATTAGGTCTGCTCCAGCATGCAGACTGGAGCAGATGGGGATCAAACCACCAACCTTCCGATTAGTAGGTGACCTGCTGTGCTTCCTGCGCTACAGCCAATTACTGATGAAAATATAAATGCTGGAAATTGTTTGCGTTGTTTACTGATAGTTGTCCTGTTATCAAGCATAAGTGTATTGTAGCAAATGTTAGTGATAACAGGTACACTGGAGAAGCAACAATAAGATATTCCCAAAAATGGTTTTGCAGGTGGTGGCTAACAACTGCTGCTTTCCTTTTATCCTTCCTGAGTGTCCCTTACCGTAGTCTCCAAAAGATCCAAAAGATGGGCACAATCATATGGAAAGTTGGGTATGATCATAAAAGGGCATCAACCCAGGATTATCACCAGCTCTGTTTCTTCAGGCAGGGAGAAACAGGACTGCTAGACCCATACAAAATTATTTTCAGTAGTTAATGCACATGTTTCTGACCAAACTGTTCACCTCAGGCTCCACTCCACTAACTAGCCAATGGCACCCTGAGAATTGTTAGCTTTCAGGATGCAGTGTTGGGGAGTAACGGAATACATGTACCGCCGTTACGTATTTAAAATACAAAATATAAGTAACTGTATTCCGTTAAAGTTACAGTTTAAAAAGGTGGTATTTAGAATACAGTTACATTGTTGAAATAAATGGATTACACGGCGGTATTTCCCTGTTTCATATTGTTGTGGGTCAGGACTGTTTGGGTTTTGTTTGACAGCTACGTTCCGTTGTTCCAGGGGGCAGCGTTACGGTTGCCATGGTTTCAGGGTGGCCCCAGCTCTTCTGCGACTGTGTGTTTCCTGGGTGAGAGATCGCCTTTTTGTTGTTGTTGTTGTTGTTGTGCTAAGCTAATAGGCAAAATGCTACAGGCATAGCCCTAAAGAATGTAGCCTCATAGGCAGTGTAGTCCGTGCAGGGAGAATGGACTGCCATACCCGTTATGTGTCTGTGAGCGAGGGAGGGAGAAAAAGGAGAGTGGAAAAGTAGGAGTTGACATCGAGCAGAAACGGGAGATGGAAGCATGTAAATATAATAATAACCACTTCAGCCAAGAAGAGTGCCTGACGAGCCCGGTTGTAAGTAAGCTATTAGGACTCGACTGTACACCGTGTTCGTGTTTTCCTCCGAAAAAATAAGTTCCGTTGGAGCAGCCTTTCGACGCCTCTCTCTGTCTCTGGCAAGAAAAGTTGACCCACACAACAAAGTAAAGGTATTTTTCGGCTACTAGCCGACACAGACCCCGCCGTATTAGTCAGAGGTCCCTTTACTAAGGTTCAGCGCCGCGGACCTTCAGTAATAGTAATAAATCACATTCATGTAGTTGTAAACAGTATGATAATATATTAAGTAATCCAAAGTATTCAGAATACGTTACTCCCATTGAGTAACGTAACGGAATACGTTACAAAATACATTTTGGGGCATGTATTCTGTAATCTGTAGTGGAATACATTTTAAAAGTAACCTTCCCAACACTGTCAGGATGATAGCTGGGTTTCTCCAGCTGCAGTAGGATGTGCATGTGGGATCTCGATAGGATCAATGCCACTGACTGGTCCTCATGTTCTCCAGACCTGAATCCAATTGAAAAAGTCCTTATTGTTATGACGTGGCCATAGAGCACCATAGACTCATTGGTAGGGATGGGTACCGAGAGAGATGGTCCACCACACTGCCTGGTGTTGTCTGTGCTTGTATATTCATCCTTGGTTAAATGTTTGGTTTTTGGGTCTCATGGTGGTCCATTGTCCTGGCCTTTTAGGGGTGTGAATATTAGAAAGATCACCTACATATCTTCACAAATGTACATACAGGTGAGGGCATGCACACACCCACACAATAAATAAATACATAATAAAAATGGGGGGAGGGCTTGTGATGCATTGCAGCAATATTAACTGATGGATGTTTCAACTTCTAGATGTTATTACATATGACATGTCAGTTTTCTGCGTGCAGGTGCATGAGCTTTTACTGTCAACTCTTTTTTGAGGGCCTTCCAAGAAAAAAAAAACAATAAATAAATAAAAGCAGCACATCATAATATAAGCTGAAGAATTAGCTGAGAAACAAATGTAATGTCTGCTGGTACTGCAATATGAAAAGAGTTGGTGGCTCAGGATCTAGTTTTTGGTCATGCACAAGCTGTTCACATGCCTTACACACATCACCAAGGCTCACTTGGTACTCTCCATGCCATATACCCCCACAGTTGGTTGTGATGGAAGAGATGAGCCTTACTCAGCAGAACCACCAGCTTTCAAAAAAATCAATATCATTTTTTAGTTACAGCCTGCCTTTTTGCCATGGAAAAGGCTTTGGAAGAGCAAGAAAATGTTTCAGAATATTTCAGAACACTTTTGTCAATTCACCAGTCTTTTCCAGTATGTTGCTAACAGCCAATCATTCTGCAAAATAGTCCACACCTTCATTTGAAAAATACAAGCACAGAGCTTTTGCAAAGACTACAGCCACTCAATCGAAACCAGGGCTGCCTGGAGGAAATGTAGCTGCAGTTTATATTGTGAATGGTATATTTTAATCTTTTTTTTAAACTGAAATGAAATAGTTCTATAAGGAAATTCTGTAATCGCTCATCTATCTATTCTTCACATAACATTCTCTGAATTGAAGTGAACACTGTATCTGAAACGGAAGATTGAATCATTTCCTCTTCCCCACATTGTGAAACTCAATACTGACATTATTACTCTGTCCAGTCATTTTCTTGCCTGCCTTCTATGACCCAATCAGCCTCTGTTTTGTGTGCTGCAAATCTCAGTGCTCTTCTTTCATGCTGCCTTTCAGACAATTCGTGCAACCCACCTTTTCCTCCCCATCACTGCCTTACCCTCAACCTTCATCTTCACAACTACCAGCATCCACATAGACTGCCGAAACCACATCCTAATCCCTGTCATTGCTCTCATTGCCATCGCTATGATGGTTCATTGGAGTCTTATTACCAAAAAGGTTATTAATTAAATCCTTAACGTCAAGAAATCATTTTCAGTTCTTCCAAGCAAGCTTTCCTTATTGAAATAAGTCTAGATTTTGAAATTTGGATTTGATCGAAACAATAAAAAATGAATTATTCCATAATGAATTTTGTAGAACTGAGTGGGGAAAAGACATATTTCACAGGTTTGTTACTCAAGTCAGAAAAGGTGTAAATTACATTTATATATTGAGCAGCAGTGTGGGGCACAGTCTAGTGCAAGTGTCTATTGGAAACTGGCTTTTGTAAGTTATCTCTCCGTCTACTGCATATTATTCTCCAGATTGTTTTACATAGTCCACTACTAGAAGCATCTTAGACTCTGCTAAGGACTTTTAAAAAAATCTACATTTAACATTGCTATTGCATGTCTCATTGAGAGTGATAAAAAAAGACACACTGAAGTCTGAGTGGTTAAAGCATACAGGCCAAGAAACAGCCTTAGAATTGCATTTCAAACGACCTCCAAATGTGGTTTGGATTAAATTTTATTTATTTATTATTAATATTTTTTTTTTGCTGTCCAGAATAAATTCTGGCCAGTAATCTGAACTCTACTTGGCTGTGTCTACTAATAGCGTACACAAGCAGGCAGGCCCATAAATATTTGGACAGGGCATAGTGTGCAGTTTTTCTTGTGTACACCATCACAACAGATTTGAAATGAACCAAAAGCTTTCTGAAGAAAATAGTTTTGGTTATACTCAAAGGGTTTAAAAGTCTTGCAACAGGCATTTAGAAATTATACTTTTTTAATCATTTTATTTCTTCATAAATCTGGACTGTTGGCATGATGCAGAAACTTGATTTCAGAAATGAGCTACACTGGCCACAGAAAAAGGGATCTAAACATTCTTCAATGTTCTAAATGCCACATGAATAAGTTGGAACTCATCAAATGTTGATAAAGATGCGATTAAGATTTGAATGAGTTGAGCTCCAACTGTTAATTTCAACTAAATGAGATTCAAATGGAGAAACTACTGATTGGATGACATAACTTTGACGCTTGCCATCTCAAGGCAGCCTTGAGTTCCATACACTGTGCACCTAGACAAAGTGTCCATTTTCAATCAAACTCAAGCAGCGAAAGTTATGTACTGAAACCAAACAGCCGTCAGCGTCAGTGCACATTCATGGCTAAAATGGTTTATACTGGCACAAAGGTGGAAACGTACATGCTCATTTTGTCATATATGTCTAAAGTAGTTTGACTCAATTCTTCTCTTTAGCCACGGATGGATATTTAATGCTCAATAAGCATTAATTACCGTTTGCACATAAAATGTGTTTTGCACCACAAGTTGTTAATCATAGAAATTAATATAACAGCATTCTGGAATCCAGAGACTCTGATGGCCTGAAACAATCTGAGAAGTTGATAAAAGGCAGTGAGTTAGTATCTGTTCTGCAATCAAGAACAGAACAAAAAACAGAAAGACTAAATGGAAAAAAGAAAGAGGTAATGCAAGATTTTAAGTTAAAAGCAAAGGTAACAGGCAGGGGTAAAATAAAAAAAAGGGGGGGAAAAGAAAGAAAGGAAAGGATGAGGGCAACAACAAGAGGTTTATCTCCTCTGCTGCCCTCCACTGCTTCTTATTCAAGGCTACAAGGGATGAGCACTGTCTATTTTGGGCCACACAGGCTTTGGCTGGAATTGGTTGCAATCAAGAACGAGACAAAGATTCACAGATGGAAAATGGTATGTCGACTGCGTTATTAACAGGCTGAAATAAATTTCACCAGTTCTACAGCATCACATGCAACAGTAGCTATTTAAGCTGACAATTAACAAAATGTTTTATATAAAGAAGGGACCAAATCAATTTGTTTTATGCTCTGTATGATCTATTTTTTTTCCTCCATAAATTCTGACTTGACTTTTCCTCAATGCACACAGATGGAAATATACGAGGTACAAATCTTCCTTCTTGAGTACCATTTTATGTGGAGGAAATGGCACGTGCAATGTATTTTTGAGTTTTGTGGTGCAGTTTTACATTTGGACCCAGCTAGAACGAGCACGCTACACTGATGCCTCACGAGTGAATGACTGAGTTTTACGTGCTGAAGCGTGGCCATCGGGTTAAGACAGAAAGAGAGGCATAACAGGGAATTGACTGTAAAAACCGATGAGCCACACATCCACGTCTAATGCACTCTCTCAAAAAAATAGCACACAAACGACCACATTAAAAACAATGTTTTTTTATGCTTTTTGTCTTGCTTTATTGGTTTCTTAAATGAACAGAAGAAAAGCTGTGACAGTACACTATTGGGTTCTTTTGTTCACAAGAGAAAGGTAATCTTTATTCTCTGGATTCATAACGTCTAAGAATATAGATTTCAATGTTTTATTCCCAGAACAATTGAAGTGAATAAGGCACATTTCTTTATATATGTTAGATCCATGTTAAATTATACACATTTAGGCACAGAATAATTCCTGTTTCCTTCAAGAGCGCCAGCTTTCAATTCGACTGTTATTTATTTTGTCTCCGTCTCATCCGCTCTTTTGCTAATCAAAAATCTCTCTCTCTTTTTTTAATAGTGATTGCTCTCTGTTTGACTCCCATTTTTGGTGAAAGTGTTTCATTTCTCTAACGCAGAAGTAAAACCAGCTCCATTAAAAAAATGAGAGTTTCACTCAGTACTCTAGGGGCTGTGAGAATAGTCACAACACTGCGAGACCCAGCAAGGAATAGAAACCCCAGTCAGGAACAAAGGAAATGGAAATCAATGGCAGGATATGCAGATTTTTTTGACAACTCGACACACAAATAATCTTTTGGGAGTTTGCTCTCTCTTTCTTTTGCAAGGTTAAAATACCAACTAAGCAGGGAAAGAATATAAAATGCAGTATGTTGAAGAAAGGGCAAAGCATTACATCTACTTTTGTGTGAAGGTGTTCCAAAACAATCAATAAGGAATGCATTGCATTACAAGCAAGGTTGATTCGCCTAAGGCATGGTCATATCTTAAAGTGCACACTACCAACCTTAAGAATTAATTTAAAGCTAAGCACTGTATTATTTATTAGCTGCAGTTTATATTTTATGCACAGTTGTATTTGTCAGCTTGACGACACTTAAGAAGCTTGAGGAAAGTCTCCATCTTATGAGCATCCTTTTTAAAGCAGCTGAGTAAGGTATAGTCTCTCATAACAGATTCCAGCATATCTGGCAGAGTATCATACTGAAATAGGCCTTGTTCATTGTAGGTTGTAGTAAATGTCCCCTCATCCAACATCTGTGTAGCAAGCATATAGAAATAGTCAGAAAAAAGACAAACAAAAGGATATAAAAAAATAATTGTTTTGAAGATTGCGCTCTTCTGGACAGAGATCATAGGTGTCATTCCTTCTTAGCTTGGTTATTCTTACCTTGGGACTTCCAGGCCGTACTCTGCATGATGTTAATGTGGATTACACCAGCAGCTTGGTTATGGCATAACGCAATCTTGCACCCTGCTGTTATGTACTGGATTTTCTCAGGGGAATCTTTGCATAGAGCATAGACCCCAGCATAGATATCTTTATTATCTATATATTTATTAATCCCTATAGAAATTCCTCAGGGATTAAAAAAATAACCTTGTGTGTGAGTGATATGTGATTTGACCCACCTTCTTAATGAGGGCAACCACCCCTTGCTCCAGACTGACCAGTTTCTCAGAAACCCATTTTGTCTTGTTGACCAGCATTTCAGGAGCATGATCGTAGTGATCCAGTGTCGTCTGCAGGTAGACCAAGGGCTCGATCCATGACTGAACAGCATCAGCACAGAGTGGAGCAACCATTTATCCTGCAGGACAGAAATGCTTTACAGTCCGCCTCAAAGAAAGAGAGAAAGTGTATGTGTGGTTGTGTGTGTGTGTGTGTGTGTCTATATATATTTATATATATATATATATATATATATATATATATATATATATATATATATGTGTATATATATATATATATAGTACTTCTTTTAAGAAATGGATCATTAACTACAAAAACATTCAGCACAAAAGTAGCCTAAAATGGCATGTGAGCCTCCTTAAATCTCCCTAAGCAGAAGAGAGTCTAAAGTATGTGCAAATGACCACCATACAAATGGCCATTAAATGGCAGAGCAGGCAATATTCCAACAGAAAGAGCAGAGGAGAAATTACTCATAAAATGGGAGGTTGCAGTATATGCTCTTTCAAAGATCACATTTACTGTTATGTGATGACATAACTTTTAACCAGCAGTTTCAATATTGCTAAAAATGATCCTGTGAAGGAATTGCTGCTATATACTATGGCCTTTGTTAGTTGAAGGGTGATTATTGCAGAGCAGCCAATTCACCCTTCACAGGCCTGCTAAGCAGCTCAGTCTAGTTTCCACCCTACTGACCAAGCTGGTATTTGTCTTGACTGCTAGACAGCAGTCAAAACCTCTTGTAATGCAATTACTGCAAACATCACATAATGTATCAAACTGCAAAAGAAGGGGAGGGTTAACTGAGCTCAAGGATATGCATGTGCAACAACACTAATAATGCATTAACAACACTCCAAATCCTCCACACTCTCACTCACATATGTGCGAGAAGCAGACAGATTGTTGAACCCATTCAAATCCACAAAAACATGCAAGTGCCTCTATAAGCACGTAATATATATGCATCAATACATAAAAGCAAAGGCGTGAACAAGCAAATAAAAGCAGTTTTTACACATTATGATGTTAGCGAAGAAAAAAAAAAAGAAACAACAGTGGTATTCAGCCATAGTGTGCTTACAGATATCTGTTCAATTTCACTTTTGGAGCTGGGGATCGGTAATGTTTTGGTGATACATGCAAAGCCAGCCTGGTTACTCTGAAGTCGCAAAGGGAGTGGGATGAACATCTCTTCCTATAGCCCGTGCAGAAATGGTGGTAAAAAAGAAAGAAAGAAGAAAGAAAGAAAGAAAGAAAGAAAGAAAGAAAGAGAAAGAAAGAAAGAAAGAAAGAGAGAGAAAGAAAGAAAGAAAGAAAGAAAGAAAGAAAGAAAGAAAGAAAGAGAGGCACTTTTTAATTTTCACATTTAAAATGATAGGCATACACACCAGTATTACCTTCTATATTTGCTTATGAATTCGGTTTGTTTTCAGCCAGTATGACAAAATAGTTACGGCCTAATCCGAACCCCTAAGAACTACTGTCTACAGAAGAAGGGGTAACAGATATTCAACCATTTATATAAAAAGATCAATCAGGAAAGCAATGACAAAATCTTTACCACAAGAGAAAACCCCACAGAGACATTTTGTTCTCTAGCAAACTCTTCGCTGTAGATCCTGTGCAGCATATTTTTTAGAAAAGTCTCGTTTCAAAGATCATTTTGACTGTGCAGCCACAAAGTGAAGGATATTTAACAGACTGCCAAACCTGTGCTTTTACTGTTGCAGTGTATCATTATCACAGACATATTACCCCATTGTAGACCTGCTTCTTCAGTTAAATATATCTTTTACTCAGAAGAGAGAGAAGATTGCTCTGAACACTGGCAGTGTGGGAATGGTCATGCAACGAATACTCAGTATCTAAAAGTTTCACAGGTCTGGCATTATCGTCAAACAGCCAACAAAGTTCAAAGCTTCACATTTACCAAATTATTAAAAAATGTAGATTTAAAGGACTAAGATGTTTACTGGTGAGCAATGGCTTTTTACCTCTGTCATGCAAATAAATAGTATCATTCCCACCTTGATGTCTTAGTTTTATTGCACTTATGTTCTGTATAAAAAGTAATACCAAACTTCTTTTCAAATGAAAAAAAAAACATTGCATTGCTATCACTGTGGCCTTTGCCTAGGGCTATGTTTTTATAGCATTGCTTTTCAGAGTGCTTATTTTGCATTCATCTCTCCTCTCTCTCTCTCTTCTCTCTCTCTCTCTTCTTCTCTCTCTCTCTTCTCTCTCTCTCTCTATATATATAAAAATATATATATAAATATATATATATAAGTATGGTATAGCCCCTTTTTTTTTTTTTCAGAAAACAGTCTCTTTCTAGTGACAAAATAATTCTGCACTAAGTCATCTTAGTGTGAGAAGTGATTTAGAGCTATAACTCATTCTAGGCTCCGCCAATATTCTTTTCAAGCATGTGAATACAGAAGCACTGGTGAACAATCAAAACTAGTTTGGATTTTTTTTTGTTTGCTTTGTTTGCTCTTGTTTTTTTTTTTTTACATTAAAAAGTGAAAGAGCAAAGATTTATTTTGGAGTTACTCACAAATAAAGAACACGATTCTTCTGAGACACGGTAGATGAGCTCAGCATGATGGATGACTCTGTCAAGAAGTTTCTCTTGTGAGATGGAGGGGCAGCGAGTAAGGCTGCCCGGCTCTTCTTTACAGTCTAGTGGCATGCTTACAGTAAGAATATAGGGCCAGAGCAGTAGACCCCACACACCTCGCTGGATGACTGAAGACGCATATGGTATGTACAGATGGAACAAACGTCAACAAGTAAAAACAAATATGAGCATTTATATGTCAAATATGTTATTTATATATATTTTATACATTTCTATCAATGCAATTACAAAGAAAAGCAGAAAAGAAAATTACAAAAAATTGGGGCTTTTTTTGATACATTACCAGTCATGCCCATTCTATCTGTCGTCTTCAAGTTTTTCTTGCTATTGTGTTATGCTGACTTCTTTATAAAGCCTGATCAGGCCATGAATAAAGAAAAAGACATTTGAGTCTTGCGTAGGTTGTTGTAAAAAGATACCGGTCATCAGAAACCAAGACATTTCTTTTCTCATGCATAATACCGAGATGGGACACGTTGTATTCCCAAATAGCTTTGTTCTTCATTTGAATGATGGTGGCTTATAGCTCAAGAAAATCTGATGTCCAGAGTCTTTTTATTTGAATATTTTCTAAAATCAGTGAAAAAAGGCTCTAGAACAAACAAATAAATACAGATACATGTCTGTTGATCAATAATCTGGCAATAAAGACTGATTAGATACATCGAACAAAAGTTGAAAGAGAAGGGAGGTTAAAAAAATCTTCCTTTTATTATATACAGTGTATGCATTAACCCATTAAATGAGTGCCAGCATAGGTAGGTGTAGAAAACTCCATTGAATGCTACAGTTTTCTGTTTTCTTCTACTGCCTGAGACATTTGCTGCACTACTTACACCTGCCCCTTAAATTACCTAATTTTAACAGTAATCAGATTGTAGGATTACTGGATATGAGTTGCAAACAATTTCTGTAAATAAGTTAATCTGTGTATTTTGATTGCATGTGATATAAAATGTTTGAACACATGAGAAATAAAATAATTTATTATTATTCAGTAGATCATAATCATATTTTTAATTTAAAAATATATATACAATTAACACTTTAATTAAAGGAGTTTTGGTTTTCCACCACCCAAATCACAGAAATCAAGATGACATTTAAGACACTGTCCTCACATGTTTATTTCCACACAACAGCATGTTTAAGCATAAGCCACAGACAATCAGAGGCTCAGGAAGTAGCATCTGACGGGTGTTAAGTTACTGAATTCAGCGTCACAGACGTGGTTGCTATTCAAGATACCTGGAGCCTCCTTTTATGTATGTGAGCCTGTTTAATATAAACCTCTGTTCTTTTCTTGTCGCCTTTCGTATACACCTCCTCTTTTTCCTTCCCCATGTTTTCCCTCAACATACTTCTCTGCTTCTTAAATGTCCTAGTTGTAACTATTGATAAAAGAAATTTATTACAATCTGTTGGGTACATTGGGTACAAAAGATTTTAATTTATATGATACTGAATGACAGTTACACTCATGGCTTTTTGACATCAGGGTACTTTCACTCAGTTTGACATAATTACCCAAAAGGAATTTGTGGCCATTTTGCAGAATAAACTTTCACAGATTCACCTTCAATCATTGTAATGAAAAAGCTACATATTCACAAGAGACAAGCATTTTTTGTGCACCTGCACTGATGAATAAAACTGAATCTGGTTATTCATATTACCAAAAAAGTAGTGCTAACATTTTTTGCAACAGCAATAAGCAGTCTTAATTTAATTAGAAAGTAATTTTTATTTAATTCCCAATACTAGAATTTTTTTCTTATATACTGCTTTTCTACTCTATCTGAGCGGTTTACACAAATTGCCTCATTCACGTATTCATACAGGCACTTTTTTCTATGCTTTTTCTATCTAACATTCTCATGCATTCATACAGTCAGAGATTGCACAAGGATATTAGGTCTGCTCCAGCATGCAGACTGGAGCAGATGGGGATCAAACCACCAACCTTCCGATTAGTAGGTGACCTGCTGTGCTTCCTGCGCTACAGCCAATTACTGATGAAAATATAAATGCTGGAAATTGTTTGCGTTGTTTACTGATAGTTGTCCTGTTATCAAGCATAAGTGTATTGTAGCAAATGTTAGTGATAACAGGTACACTGGAGAAGCAACAATAAGATATTCCCAAAAATGGTTTTGCAGGTGGTGGCTAACAACTGCTGCTTTCCTTTTATCCTTCCTGAGTGTCCCTTACCGTAGTCTCCAAAAGATCCAAAAGATGGGCACAATCATATGGAAAGTTGGGTATGATCATAAAAGGGCATCAACCCAGGATTATCACCAGCTCTGTTTCTTCAGGCAGGGAGAAACAGGACTGCTAGACCCATACAAAATTATTTTCAGTAGTTAATGCACATGTTTCTGACCAAACTGTTCACCTCAGGCTCCACTCCACTAACTAGCCAATGGCACCCTGAGAATTGTTAGCTTTCAGGATGCAGTGTTGGGGAGTAACGGAATACATGTACCGCCGTTACGTATTTAAAATACAAAATATGAGTAACTGTATTCCGTTACAGTTACAGTTTAAAAAGGTGGTATTTAGAATACAGTTACTTTGTTGAAATAAATGGATTACACGGCGGTATTTCCCTGTTTCATATTGTCGCGGGTCAGGACTGTTTGGGTTTTGTTTGACAGCTACGTTCTGTTGTTCCAGGCGGCAGCGTTACGGTTGCCATGGTTACAGGGTGGCCCCGCTCTTCTGCGACTGTGTGTTTCCTGGGTGAGAGAGCGCCTTTTTGTTGTTGTTGTTGTGCTAAGCTAATAGGCAAAATGCTACAGGCATAGCCCTAAAGAATGTAGCCTCATAGGCAGTGTAGTCCGTGCAGGGAGAATGGACTGCCATACCCGTTATGTGTCTGTGAGCGAGGGAGGGAGAAAAAGGAGAGTGGAAAAGTATGAGTTGTCGAGCAGAAACGGGAGATGGAAGCATGTAAATATAATAATAACCACTTCAGCTAGGATCAATGCCACTGACTGGTCCTCATGTTCTCCAGACCTGAATCCAATTGAAAAAGTCCTTATTGTTATGACGTGGCCATAGAGCACCATAGACTCATTGGTAGGGATGGGAACCGGTTCCCACTGTTTCAATTCCTTGGAATCGTTTGCCATTTTTGCAAACGATTCCCTTATCGATTCCAGTCGCCCCGAATGACGTCACCACGTTGCGGAGCGTCATTTACCTGGCAGGAAACACGGCGCCTAAGCGGCTCAAACGCTCAAAAGTTTGATTATACTTTATGAGAACCGATGACAACAGGGCAACTTGCAAAGTAGATATTTCATTTAAGGGAGGAAACACTACGAATATGCAAAAGCATTTGCTCACAAAACACGCGATGACACGCGTTTTTAATTCCGCTCCGGACTCGTGACTCTCAACCCAGCAGCAGCGCTAACGTTTGCACGTCCTCTCCCGTTAATGCGGCAGGTAAATAATCAACTAACAGTGCATATTATGTTAGCGCAATCTGCCTTATTACAAGACCTGCCATTACTGTACATGTAGGTGACCATGATGAGAGAGACAGACAGAGTCTGGCTGGCGCTCGCTGGCAGTTCTCGCTGCAGTCTACCGGTAGCGTCTCCTTTCAGGCCAGGATAGACGAATGTCACCGAGCAGTGTCTAAGTTTGTGGTCAAAGGCTTGCACCCATTTGCCACAGCAGATGCCCCCGATTTTTGGTAAGTGAATGTGTTTAATTGTAGGCAGGGACATTACTGGATATTCTTGTGTAATTGCCACAGAACAATTTATGTTATACTTTGTTATTGCTACAGAAGAATGTTGCAGCTTTAAGGCAGGGATGACTCCTGGAGTTGCTTTCTCACTGCATATGCTTTATTTCACAATCAGATCGATTCGATAACAAAAACATACAGCAGCTCCTCTCCTACTCCTAGCCCTTCGCTGCGGTGGAAAAAAGAACGACTTCAATCCCCTTCAAGGAACATACGTACAAAATAGTTTTCCTGATACACCAATGGGGCGTTCAATGCCATCTTGTAAATATGAGTACTCTGGCAGAGTAACAGTTCAAATGAAAAATACACCAGAACAAACAAGCAAACAAAAAAAGAAGTGTGGGGTACCTTTGAACCAATGAACAAAGTATAACAATTTATACTTTTTAACATAACCCGACCCCGTCAATATGTGATATGTCTCACAAGAATATTTATTTTATTATTTTACATTTACAATTTTTTTTCCTGGGGACCCTGTGACACCCCATTGAAGAGCCGTAGGCTGGATCTCTCAAGATCTCACTGTTGGGTTTGTAAGGCCATGTTACTCCTAAATTTCTATCTTGTTCAAAGAGAAGATATAAAACAAAGCTCTGAGCTAATCGACCTTAGTGTTCTCCTTTTTTAAAAAAAAAAAAAGAATCGATAAAGAATCGAATCGTTAAACAGAATCGAAAATGGAATCGGAATCGTTAAAATCTTATCAA
>NW_024582449.1:877856-923545 GCF_018398535.1 Haplochromis burtoni
TACCCATCCCTACTCATTGGTGCTCTTATCCAGGTCTGGGAGGAGATCCGTTAGGGCAACATCCACCATCTTATTAGAAACTCGCCCTGAACACATATTATTTGAACATGAGATAAATTTGCATTTTCTTTGATTAACTTAGTGTGTTTTAATTGTTCCATGCACATGATTTTGTTCTTTGTGATTATTACTTCCTTTTTGCATTTTGCATTCATATCAGCATAATCTTTTCCAAATCCAGCTCTTTCCTATCAAAACCATTCATCGCTTCAGCACTTGCGTTTTTAATTTTGAACAATGTAAAATGAACTTGAACTAGCCTCAGCGTACACCAGAATTAATTTAACTTAATCTGTTTAGTTGCTAGTGGCTGGCAGCTTTTGGGTCTTACGAGTCATCATCTAAATGAATTGCTAACTGCTGTAAGCAGGTTTTTCGATTTCAATGCCAGACTAAAGGACACTTGCAGTCCCACAAAATGAAGGGCTTGAATGCTGTTCATCTGGCACAAAGTCAATGATTATTTCATTAACAGCTATCCTGTGCAACTTAAATTTATGTTGATTAAATTTTGACTGCAAAAATATTTTATTGTGCTCATTTTGTCCTGTCTTGGTAGTCCTACATGTCAAATATATCTGAGGATGTGTGTAGTTAGCAATAGTTTGAATAGAGAAGAATAGTTCTTTATTTGAAACTCCAAAGCAAATTGAACTGATGAGTAGGGTATTGTTGCTGCAGCCAAAGTTTGTGTTGTTTGTCATTTAAAATATTCAAGGAGAAAGGTTTAATGAAAACTTAGTTTGCTAAGTGCAAGATAAGAGGAAATGCGGGTTTGCTGTTTACAGAGAGAACTCTGAAGTAGCAGTAAGTGACTGCCCTACTGCTCCCCTCCTGTTACGCCCTTTTTTTCCTTCAATCACACAGTCAATATCACAACACATATTGGAAAGTGATACTTAACAGAAGTTACTTTTTATAAACATGCATGAAAAAACAGATTTTCAGCTCTGTCAGTGACTGTAAACATCTCAAAGTTGAAAAACTTTGTGGCTGTGTAAAGCCTGTGTAGCCCCATTTCACCTGTGGTAATATTTGTTAAGTATAAATCACTTGTGGTGATGGCAAGGAGCAGTGGCAAAGGTGTGATCAGCTGTAATTAGCTGAATAGCTTTGACTAGAATTAGCTAGAACTGACCTCACTCCAGCACCGGATGAATCATTCAAGAAAAATCATTTTTGACAGATCAGTGGATCTGTAAACTCGTCCCTTACTTTTTTATAGTGTGGCAGGACTACTGTTGGGGATTTGTGGTGCAATCAATGGAGATGTGCTTGCCCTAGAGCAATGTTAAGCAATGTTAAATGCAACACTGTTAGATGGGAAAATAGGAAATTAGTTCAAACATAAATGGAAATGCAGCATATAATTCTAATGAGGTTGGCAGTAAAACATGAAGAAATAAGGGGTAGCTCAGGATTTTTGGGCAAACCACTTTATTCTGATCTGATCACCAAGAAATAAATGGTAGAGTGAGCATGGATGTCAACTGTGTGCCAAAAGCACAAAAAATGCCTTCTGCCATGTCCTGACATGGCACTAATACAACTCAGTATCCTGCATTCACACAAAACTCATAGATCACACAGTTAAAGATTCTTTTGGGCAAAATGTCCACTTGCTCTCCCTGCCAATATTAAGAAGGCAGAGGACTAATCCTATTGACAGAAAAGCCATGGTGAGAAGTATGACGGGTACACTGTCCAAATCCCAACTAGGGGCCCCGCATAACATTAGCAAGAGTTTGAGCAAAACATCCATGTGCCTTGGCAGACACTTCTGAGGAAGGTTGGGAAAAAGGTACAGTTTACTTTTTAGTGATTGTTAGTTAATCACAACAATAAAGAGAGAGAACATAGAGACCAAGTCTCGCATACAGCTGATGACAGACTTTTCACCTAAACAGTGCAAACAACGACAGCTACAACTACATGAACACACAGTCAAAACATCTGTCAACAGGAAAGACAGTAGAGAACAGGATGAAAAATTAAATAGTGATATTTAAATCAGCTGACTGCAGAGCTGCAGGCATGGCAGATATTTACAACTGTGTGATTTACCAATAATTGTGATAAGTAGCTGTGACCATTTTTTAATATAAATTGATTGGAAGAAATTGGCTTCTAATGACTTACTGTGCCACATGTGTAAATGTGTACATCGCTTTTTTTTCTGCATTCTGTGTGAGGTCTTTATCAAAGTTAGTATTACATATTGTGAGATTCTGACATCAGTCTAATACACTTGGTCTGTGCCCCTCACTGATGAGGAAAAATCACTCACAGAGGGGACAGTGTCACTTTAGCTTGTTGGTCCAGTGAATCTGACTCAAACAGGTTCTCCTTTACACAGTTCTCACTTATAAAGTGTTCTACAAACACAGCTATTACAGCCAACAGGTGGATTTCCTGTTACAATGAACAGCTAATTACTGCTAAAGAGACAGAGTGAAAGTCGACAGTATTAATTCATGTTTTTTAAAACACAAAATTCATCAACCTGAAATCACGGCAAAACGTGTGATAGGCACGCTGGTCCACTGTGAAATGGACACGCATGCAGAATGATCTGTGCATTACAGGGTCCTTATTTACTGGTAACAGTTAAGCTAGATATTTACATGTAAATATCTCCCTCTGTTGTTACTGCAAATTACTGCAACTTCAACATGCGTGTCTGTTTCAACATTTGGAGAGGCAAAGCGTGAAATCGACTCAGTGTTGAACGCATTGCTGCAGCAATGCAAAAGGTGACCCTGATAGACTTTTAGTTTCCTTGTTTTCCACTAAATTATCAGTTCTGTCACTAGCTAGCTAACATGAACTAAAGTAAGTCTATTAGCAGCAACCAACCAGCCAACTCAGTGACTTCCCAATCTGTATTAGCACAAGATGGCGCTGCACATACATCACAGACAGTGTTAAGTATATGATCATTTTTAAGAACAGGATTCTATGGTGTAAATTTTCCTTTACATGTTTACTGTTTCATGTCCACTTTAAAGATGCAGATATACCAAATTCTCTTCATTTAAAAGTAAAAGTCAAGAAAAACACGATCCTCCCAATGGTGCCAAGAGGGATGATGTTTTGAAAGACTAACCTGATTGTCGTTGTATTTTTAAGAAAAGGTTAAGGAGTCACACTTGGAATGAGAATTGAAGATGCATCTTGGCTGTGCCTTGTAGAGCTTTCACAATTACTTTTATAAAATTGACTGCCAAGAGTGACACAAATTTATCTCATATGTTTAGTAATTAGTTTACTCAATTCAACAAAATATATGTTTTTCCCCTCTCTCTGGGGTTTTAAAGAGCAAAAGAGAGGATCTTGTTTTTTTTATCTTTTAAGCTACCTTGCAAACACCAATAGATTATTTGAGTAGGTGGAATTTAATTAACCTTTATTGTAATTAGATGGCAGGAGGAATTTCTTGAGGCAATTCAAGAAACCTTGTGTACGCTAACCTAAAACAGAGATGAAAAACATATCTCTGATGCTTTTGTTTCTGTCTCCCAGCGACTCCTTGTCTCACAGCTGCGCAATTCTGGAATGTATCCAGTTCTACACTTTTTTGTCTTTCATCACTTTTTTTGCTGTAGTAATAAAAACACAAGTTGCTAAGGGGCTCTACTTCACATTTTGAAGAAGCTGTGGAAGATAAATATGGATCCATATCACTGGACATGTCTATACAAAATGTATGGGCAAGAGTTCAAATTAAGTGTGACAGGTCAAGAGACAAGGTACATTTCGCCCAGGTTAGCAGTCCATCTCAGGGTGCACGCATAGCGACAGACAGCCACACTGTCTTAATGAGTCTCTGGATTTGTTAGCTCAATGATTTAAATTGAAATGCAATTTCATCCTGCTTCTGAATGAGATGCTTATCACAGTGTCTCTTTTTTCTGTGATGATTAGTGTAATCGTAGATTGTGACATACATATCATTGCATTTATTTACATACTTGGTTTGTATTGACTTGTTTATTGTTTTCCTCTTAATGTACCCTGTGGATATTTGCTCTAGCACTAACACTTCTTAGTTCTTGCACACTTAAACTCCCTTGACAAACCAAGGTTACTGATTCCTCTCCAAACCCCCTATCTATATAGGGCCACATTGCTAAGACACTATGGGCTTCTAGCCATTTTCTGATGCAAGCACTAATCATCCTCTGTACACTCAAAAAATGATTCTTGGCCCTCAATAAAATGAAGCAATAACTGTGAGTAAAATGCAAATGAAATATATAAAATGAAAGGCTTATCATCTAAATAATTATTCAAGAAGAAAACTATGAACTGATATAAACTCAGTGTTTACCAATCAAACTGAATTTATTTGTCTAGATTTTGCCTAGACCTCATCATCGAACTAGTGGGACAAATGTGGTGCAAAAAAAACAAAAAACAAAATCAAGTACTTTCAGTCATTTGCCACTTGTTGTGTTACTGTGCTTCAGTGTGTTACTTTGGTAGTATAATAATTTTAAAATGCATTTCTGTCTTTGTACAGCTTAATATAATTGCTATGACTTTTATATATTTATAGGCTGGAAAATTTGCTATCACTTGGTTTTGCATGACAACGTAGCATAGCTTTGATACATTTAAAGGCCACTGTTTTGTTTTGTTTTGCTTTTTTACTAAATATGACTCTGACAAGAAAGCCTAATTTCCGCTGTTCAATACTGAAGAAATATCAGCTGTTACAAATGATGCCAAATTGCAAAACTCCTAACTATGTCTCTAATAAAACCTCTGTAACTTTGCTCTGCTTTACTTTTGCAGCATCAGTCTTTGTACATGATTTTCTTATATGCTATAAAAGACCAGGCCGGGAAAATCATATATTATTATTGTGTGAATATATTATTATATTCATATATTTTAGTTTTTTATCATCAGTTACTTTGACACAATGGCATCTGCTGTGAGGCTTGCACCTCTAATGAAGTCTCACAAGTTTCAGCTTTGTTTTTATACTTAAATAGCTTATACTATATGCACAAAAAGTTTTTCGTTAAGATATTTTTTCAGCAAATGTGACATTAGTCTTTTTTGTTGTTGTTTTCACGTCCTGAACTTTCCATTTTTGCCCAGTCTAGTTATTATTGTTCATGAACTCTGACCTTATCTGAGTAGAGTGAGGCCTGCAGTTCTTTAAATCTTGTTGTCTGTGAAGGTTCTCAGTCATCCAGGTCATCGTAGTCAAAGGAGCTTGCAAAGAAAAGCGTCTGGACTTCTTTAAGTTGCTTGAAGACGTTTCACCTCTCATCCGAGAAGCTTCTTCAGTTCTAAAGTCAAATGGTGGGGAGTCCCAGATTTAAACCTAGTGGGAGTATCCCCCCACAGAGGGACAAAAGGACCCCCTGATGATCCTCTAATCGCCTGAGCCAAGGTGTGAAACTGGGCGTGGGTCCCAATCAGCCAGGGTTTCGGGTGAGTTCATTGTGAAACCTAGCCCCACCTTATCATGCGAATTCCTGAGATCAGATGGCCCAGGATGTGAGTGGGCGTTAAGGCGTCTGGGGAGGGATCTCAAAACTGGATTATAGATGGCAGACTGTTGGTGTCGTAAACCACCGCCTCTGTTCAAAGATGGTCGCTCACAGTGGACATAGATGGTTTCTTTCACTCCTCTTTCAAACCATCTGTCCTCTCTGTCCAAAATGTGAACATTGGCATCCTCGAAAGAGTGTCCTTTATCCTTAAGATGCAGATGGACTGCTGAGTCTTGTCCTGTGGAGGTGGCTCTTCTGTGTTGTGCCATGCGCTTGTGAAGTGGCTGTTTGGTCTCTCCAATGTAGAGGTCTGGGCATTCCTCGCTGCACTGTACAGCATACACCACATTGTTAAGTTTGTGTTTTGGAGTTTTGTCTTTCGGGTGAACCAGTTTTTGTCTGAGCGTGTTGCTGGGTCTGAAATACACTGGGATGTCATGCTTGGAGAAAACTCTCCTGAGTTTTTCTGATACACCGGCTACAAAGGGGATGACAATGTTGTTGCGTCTGTCTTTCTTATCCTCCCTCGCTGGTGTCTGAGCTTCTTTTCTGTGCCTCTTTGCTGACTTTAAGGACGCCCATTTAGGATAGCCGCACATTTTGAGTGCAGCATTACAAATGGTTTTGTGACACTTTTCAGACTGACTGATGTCAAAGGCTTTGTTTCTCAGATTGTTTCTTTCGGTTGTAACATGATGTGCTGCTTTTTGAGATCTTTTACCCAATTTACTTTGTCAGACAGGTTCTATTTAAGTGATTTCCTGATTCAACAAGTCTAAACAAGTTTAACCTCCTAAGACCTGAACTCTTTCGTGGAATGCATTTTTAATTTCGCTTTGCTATTTGGGCTGATTGGGACCTGATAGATGTAAAAGCTAAGAATGATCTTTTTACCTGATTTTGCTCTAAATGGGCCTGATGTCCACATATGTGGTCGCCAGGTCCTAGAAGGTTAAATCAGTATGGTTTATGATATTTATGGCTTTTTTCTCACTATTTGCACTCCACATGTACTGCTAGTCCTTGGATGCACCTATCTATACTACCAGTCAGACACACCTTCCCATTTAATGTTTTTTTGCTTTATTTTACTGCTTTTTACACTGTAGAAACATTGTGAAAACAACAAATGTATGAAACAAGAATTATGGAATTACAAAAGAAAATCAGAATATTATAAATTACTCTACATATGTCATATACTAGATTCCTAAAAGTAGCCACCCTTTTCTTTGTTCACAAACAAACCCTTAGTCTTCTCTCAATGAGCTTCATGATGTAGTCACCTGAAGTGGTTTTCATTTGACAGGTGTAGCTTGTCATGATTCATTTGCGGAGTTTCTTGCCTTGATGGGGTTAGGACCATCAGTTTTGCTGTGCAGAAGTCAGGTTTGTAGAAAGCTGGACAGCCATATAGCCCTATAGACAACTGTTAGAAATCATATTATGGCAAGAACCAGTCAGCTACATAAAGAGAAACAACAGTCCAACATTACTTTAAAAAGTGAAGCTCAGTCTGGTACAATGCAAAAAACTAGAATGGATGGTCTCCCACCATGAAGCATTGGAGGAGGAGGTGTGATGGTTCATTGCTGGTGAAACCTTTGGGGATTTATTCAAAACTGAAGGCGCATTGAACCAGCATGGCTACCACAGCATAGCAACTGCATCCAAACTTTTGACTGGTAGTACGTATATTGCTATCTTTGTTTTTGGCCCTAAACATACCCTCCCTACCCTTTTTCATTACATCCACAAAGTTTTCCGCTTCATATTTTCAAGTGAAATTCAACATATTCTTTGTCTTAACTGTTCCTCTTATTGCTTTAAGCAGACCAGTGACTGTAACTGCATAACCTTTTTTATTCATTAAATAAGCATAAAAACTCAGTGTCACTTTCAGTGTCTTTCTGTCCTCTATTTACTTTTACATAGCTATACTCATTCACTCATTCTCTGGATATTTAGTGTTACCTTCTGTTGCCTCCCCAGTGACAAAGATCCTGATATCGCCTTCGTCTAGTCACAAGGACAGACACGCATTTGTCTTTCCTCTTCCTTTCGTGCTGTGTCTTCCAATTTTCTTCCTTTTAATTTTGTTCCAGAGTCTAAAGGAAGGTGTACAGTCTATGAGTCATGCTCCACTGCGCCATTAATTTCATGTTCTGTTTTGCATTTTCATATTGCAGAATGTATTACTGTTTTTCAGTATCTTCTGTTATTACACTTACTCAAGTCATGAAAATGAGATTTTAATCTCAGTAGAATTTATCCGAGTAAAAAAGCTCTACACTCAGACATCAGGACTTCATAACATGCTTTACAAATATGTTTCAGTCCTCTTGGTTGCCTACATCTTTGTCCATATGGTAGCACATATGATATGGTTCACAAGGGAGCAATTGTATGTAAATTTGTAGTAGTAGTAACTTAAGATTCAACTTGTGATTGCTCATGTCGATTCAAGCTAATTTTCTATAAATGCATAGAAATCAATAGACAGAATCCCTGGAGGTAACCACCATGACACCAAATACATCACTCAATGTTTACAGCTGACAGCAAATTAAAGTAACATGACACTAAACTGAGGGTTGTTTTTTTTAACTTTTTAGTAATTAAATTTGGTAATAATTAACTGAGTTGTCCTTATTTGTCTGGTTTGATAAATTATTATTATCATCATTTATTTAGCATTAGTATTCATTTAGCAAAACTGCTGGATGATTAACCTTGAAACTGTTCCAGGGCTATCAGATTTGTTATTGGGCCCAATGAAATGGAGATAACCGAGTAGGTGGGCTTTTCTAATGAGGTCTTTGATATACAAAAAGAGAATCAATTCTTTAGCACAATACAGTTGTTGGATAACTAACAAGATTATTGTGTTATTTTATGTGTCTTTATGAGATGTACCTGTGCCTGCTGTCATACATGTGGTGTGCACATGCTAATGTGTGTATATGAATAATTAATGACACAGAAGAACTGTGTGGTCTTTAATGATCTGATGTCAGAGCATGTCTTTGGATTGATGTATCTCCAAAAGTTGATTCTGTTCATCTGGACGTAACGTTTCCAGCGATTGATGTATTTCACAAATAGAGAGAAAAGGAATAGTAATGAACCAGTTAAATAACCTGGTCATTTTGCGTTAGTGTTTTAGGCAATAATTTCTTTTTTTTTTTCAACAGCACTGTCTACAAAAGGACCAACAAGTCCCAGCAAGCTATTTTTACTTACAGTGAAGAGTTGAAGAGTGCACAGCCAGCATACTGAAAATAGATCTGCCGATAAGGCAAAGAAAGTCTTTAATGCTTCAGAATGCAAAGTTTCTGGTTTATACCAATTTAGTCTACTGTATGAAATTGCCTGTACGTGTGTTTGAGTGTGTGCATTTGTGTGCGTCTGGATTTGACTGAGCCTATAGGGACACTTAAACAACTTTTGATTAGTAAAAGATGAAATTGCCAAAGTCTCTTCATTTGTGATATTCATATCCACAATTTAGAATTCATCCATAATTTACCTACATTTATAGTTTACACTTTCTTAATATTGCATGCCGTGATAACTTCAGCTTCTAGGTACAGAGCTAATTTCAATATTTTTAATTAATTATTTATTTGATGCTTTATTTTTTTTTAAGTTTTGTTTTCTTTCTCTTTTAAACTATATTTTGACATAGTATGCTTTCTCCCTTGTTAATATTTTGCACCACACCAGTTGCCGTTTGACTTGGGCCAAATGAATCATTGAAGTTTTTATTCATTTTTCCCACTTTGATTTCTGTGGGTTGACAGAAAACCGTTCCATCATCAGAGGCAAGCCATAGTTACAGATGACAGTTCTGGGCTGATCCATTACCACTTTGCCCCAGGCTTAATTACCAACTCCCTCCAGTAACACGCAACACTCTGTGTTTCAAATGCAATCTTTCTTTAACTTCTCAGTCTGGTTACAGCAATAGCAACACTTCTGTTCCTCCTGCATTTACACTCCTGCACCCATGGGATCTATGGTGAAGCACACCTGCAAGAATTAAAGAGCAACAATGATGATCACTGGAGATGAATTCATCTCCCAAGTTTGTTATTTCCCAGTGGGATTTGATGCTGCAGAAGCGCGAGCAGCTGCAGCAGCAGAAGTATGACTGCCTTGCAGTGATGCCACGTGTCATTTTTGACAAGTCTCAAGGATAAAGAAAACAGGCATAAAGCTTTAAATCAAATTGGTCACACGGCCTTGCCAATCACTGTGGACAACATATGCAGGCTCACAACCAAGGTGAGGCTTCTCTTATGCGTCTAGGCAGCAAGCGATCTCACTGTGCTCTAAAATGGAAATGAAGCTGTTACACACCCACAGCTATTGAGGAAGGGATTTGTGTGGGCTGAGGTACAACTATACTAGATCACCACTGTGGGAGAAGCTTTAGCTTTGCCCTTCTTTAAAGTGAGATTTACAAAAAGGAAATGCTTGGGTTGGTTTATTCAAAAGAAGCTCCTGATGGTGGGAAGACAAAAGGTACTTCACACTATCCTCCCCGGGGCACATGTACACCAAAGCTCCACTTCTCTGCTTTTACTCCTTATTCTAAATACATGTTCCCGCCTAGAGTGCACTGCACTCTCTCCTGCTCCTGCCTCATCTGCTCAATCTTTTACCTTCTCTGTTTTCTATATTTCTCCATCCTCATTTCCTTCACTAAATTTCACCCATCTTCTCCCACCCCGCTGTCTCTCATGCTTTGCTTGTTCTTCTTCTTCTGTTCCTCCTCATTCCTACTCTCACCTTTAAGTTTCTCTTTTTTACCTCCTGCTTTCTCCTCTCTCTCTGCTTCCACTCTTCCTCTTTCTCTCTCCTACAGTCTGCAACCACGTGTTGGCTAGCTCAGAGCAAAACCCCCTATTAACAGAAGCCAAGGCCAGATGGTAGCTCAGAGATGAATCATACAAATTCTGATGATTTCTTGGGATTTAAAGACATGTTTGTTTTTTTTTAATCTCAAAAATAACTTGCACTTTACTATTTTACCTACAAACCCATTAGGTATAAGCTTTGTGACACACACATACATATATGCCCTTTGCTTAGTGAGCCAGAAACAATGTAAAGAAAGTGATTTTCTCTTCTTTCAGTTTTTGGACATCTCTTTCATTACAAGATAAATTCCTCCGTGCGCCCTCACTAAAGTCTGTCAAACTGTGATGGGTCTTGTTAACACAGAGACTTAAAATCCCCATAGTGACAGAAAATATTCCCAAAAGGAATGTGTGGCTGTAGATGAGAAATGTAACATGTCTATGGATCCCAAAAGAAGAAAAACAGGTACACCTATGGGGAGAAAAATCCCACAGTTTGTCTAATGAGGCATAGCCAGACAATATAGTTTGGTCAGTTCAGGAGATGAGCATGAAATTCCCCATTAGATAATGTGAATCTCACATTAAGAGACCCTCCTGAGGCAAAGTGACTGTAGTAGGGATGACTAACTCAATTAATTTAACTTGCCTCCGGAAGTTTCTTTCTGAATAAAGGACTTGTTTAAGTTTTTGTATGTCAAAATGCTCATTTGTCCTGTCTCCATGCATATTTTACTTATTTATGTATTTATTTGGGTTTTTTTTGTTCTTTTTCATTTGGAAACTAAAAATGAGTGCACTGGAGCAAAGATGGTTAAGGCTGACTGACAATGGCTTACCCCCGCTACCAAAACAAGTCATCAACTTCCTGTTTTGTGAATCCACGTCTTTGCCTGCTGCACAGCAATGATTGTCAGGTAACATTTAGAAACCCCCATTCCCTTTCTTTCTATTTGTTTGCCATGGTAAAGATCCACTCTTGCCATTTTTCCTCCTCCATCCTTTTCTTGCTGAAGAAAAACAAGTTCATTGTGATTCAGAATGCAGTTCCATGGCTCAATGGGTTCTGTTTGAAATGAGATTTGAAGGAGTGAGCATGAGAGAGCAAGACAGAGAACCTCCAGCCGCCTTGCGTCTTGATGAATAAAAGATGGAGGCACTAGCATCTTATAAACAACAACAGAGCATAATTAGTTCAGTTCTTTTTATTTTTAGGATCACTTTATGTGACATTTCCTTTGTTTGGCTGCTTTCATCACACACGTCCTGCCTGCTCTACATGTCTACAACTTCTCTCTTTCTCTCTCTTCCTAATCAACAGGGATGATATTTACACTGTATGCAAATGTAAATGATCATTATTTGAATTCTCCACTTCACAGTTTATGGTTGTAATCTGCCCCTATGTATACAGTCAACAGTGAACTTACACCAAGCATAAACCTTTGGGGTGCTTAAAGTATGGAACTTGCCATACACAAAGATGACATGAACGCTTCAGGGAAAAAAATACTAAATAACCTCGCTGCTTGGTAGCAGTGTGACTCATATATTAAATGCTGAATTTTTTTTTTTCTTTTTGCTTTTGCCGTTTTTTCAAGACTTCACAATGTTAAATATTGTTCGTCTTAGCTGCTTTTAAAAATTATTAATTTCTTTTCCCTTCCACCAGTAATTGCACCAGTAATTTGGGCACAGATTATTTGTCCTTTTTAAACCTTCAACGGCTATCCAGTGTTGCCTTTAAAAAGTCACATTAATGGGCTATTTGTCAGATCTCTTTCAGCAGACTGCTAATTGGCTTTTAATGTGATGTTACCTATCCTCAGCTGTACTCGTGATTGTAGCTAGGATACTTCAAAGTTCTTTTTCCGTGAAGTGTTCACATAATCTTCGTCAGTGTGTGTGCGTTTTGATGATTGACAGCTTATTCGACATTATAGAAAGTATAGGGAGACAGTGAAGGTTCATGTGATTAAGACTTTGGAACATGAAACAAGTGCTAAAGCTGAAAGATCAGTTTAGAAGTTAGGTCTGCACTGTTGTCCTTTGATGCTTTGTCTGCAGTTTCTCTACATATCATCTACTCTGCTGTTTGTATCCCAGTCTAATGGCATCTATGGTATCCCTGGAGCACACTATGAGAAGCTAATGACAGTGCTTTTTTTCTCCCTCCCTTAATTTTATGTCTCCCAAAGGCACTAATAGACAAACACACACATGGTGTGCCTTCTTAATCTTCAACTCGCCTCCCCCGTCCATTGTTGATGCTTCAGAGTCAGAGCCCTGTTAAGTCTTTAGCCTCAAGTATCGCCTCAGGGTCTGAGCAGTGGTGAGGCCAAGCACAGGGATAGCAGAATCAAAGACTGATTATAGCTAACATATTTGTATTTATACGTGTTTCTCAGTTGTGCGTTTTTTTTTTTTATAGTTTTTTGCTGTTCTCACTTTCCATCCTCTTTACAAGTTTTCTCACCTCTTAGTTCCACGTTTCTGCTCTTTAAAGACTAAAGAGTGCACTGCATTTTGAAGCAAACATGCTGATCTGCACCACAATACAAATGCATACAAAGGCGACCAGATTTACACTCGTCCACATCACAAAGGTTATCATGGATATAAAAATCTTTTATTCCATTTGAGACTCCGGTAAGATAAAAAATAAAAATGCAGATTTTTTTTTTAACCATGTACAAGAAGAGCACTTTAATGCCTTAATCACAGCTTATTCCTGCTGCAAAGATTAAAATACCAATTATCAAGCTCCACTGATGGAGCTAACAGCCTACTTTTCCCCCACTTTTTTTTCTTCTTCTGATGTTGTGATAATTGGATTAGTTTTAAACACAATTCTCAATTCAAATTTAGACTGCTTGAACACTGGAATCAATTAAAGAACACGGCCTTCACTGTTTAACAAGAAAGGCACGCTGCTTGGAGACTGTTGCTACTTTGAGAGAGAAAAATCACAAAAGAGAAACTTCACATGAGCTGCTTACATGTCACATTTTCATTTAAGCACCTCGTCACACTCGAGTTTGCTTATTATTACCGTAGGTTCATACAGAGGCAATGATGCAGAATTACTACATCACATGCTATATACAACCTGGGTATTTTGTGTAAACAGCCTTAAACATATCTGGAAGACCCTTCACTTTATATAAGGATGAACCAGAGAATCAGGGCTTTCTGAAATGAAGACATAAGCACATTATTACAGATTATGCAGCAGTGGTGCAGTCAGTGAGGGTTAATTGCACATGAGCCTGATGAAATACATAACAGCACAGCTTCACAAACAAGCCAGGGCAGACAATGGGAGGTACTTGCTTTGGGTTCACGGAGGTCACTGCTGATGCATTTCACACTATTTTTTTCTGCCTATGAACAACTTGTAGTAAGGTCCATGAGAGTATTTGATGACACTGATTTTCAGCAGGCTGTGGAGGATTCTAATGGCAAAAGCCTCAAAGGCGAAAAGCAGGTGGCAAAAATTTTAACACTGACTTCATACAACTAATTTCCACAACATGCTGGCGCAGTACTGTTTCATAACAGGAGCAGTTAAGTCACTGGAAAGCAAAGGGGCAATGTTGGAGGGCAGTTGTACATTAGCAGGAAAAGTTGTAAAAAGCACATCAAAATCAGACTTCTTAAAATGTGTGTGTTTATTAATGTCTAGATTTGGGGTGTTTCAGATTAGGACCATTTTAATCAAAAATAATGTTTTTATAGTGCAACTAGAGATTAAAGAGGCAGCAACAATATTTTCCTCCCCAGCAATTTGCTGTATTCACTTAATTTTGATATCACTAATTTATCGCGTTACAGAACTCTGTGTCCAGTCATCACCTAACAAAACCTGCTTTTCACTGCTGTAAAGTGAAACAACCCACATCCTTCCTCATCTATGGTCATGAACTTTGAGTGGTGATCAAAACAATAAGGTTATGGGTACAAGACGCTGAAAAAGGTTATTTCCAAACGGTGGTGATAGCCTCAGACATTCAGGACATACTCAGAGTACAGCTTCCACAGCTGAAGTTATTGGCATTTGACCAGGATGCTTCCTGTACACCTCATAGGTGAGGTGTTTCAACATGTCCAACCGGGAGGAGACCCCAGGGCAGACCCACGACACGCTGGAGAGGTTATGTTTCTTGGCTTGCCTGGGAATACCTCTGTATCCCCATGGAAGAGCTAGAGGCAGTGGCTGGGGAAAGGGAGGTTTGAGCATCTCTTCTGTCTGCACATTCTGGACGGAGGAAAGTGGTACAAAACCAAACAAAAAAAAAAGAGAAAAAAAAGCTTATAATGAGATTAATCTCTGAAAAGAACCTCAAGTGATATCTAAATCATTCTAGGTGTAACACATCAAAAATATGAGGACAACAAAAGTACACAAATGCTGGTTGGTTTTGTTTCTGACTTGTTTTGTGGCCTGAGGCATAATGCTTACATTACCATCTCCTCAGGGACAAATAAATGCAAAATAGATTCAGATAGAGTGAAAATGAGTCAAAATTGTGAAGAAAAAAAAAAGCAGAAAATAAAAGAAGAGATCAAGATAAATAATGAAAGAGACAATAATTGTTAATTACCCATGTTCAAAATGAAGTACACTATCTTCTCTCACCCACGAGCCACTTAATACGGCTTTGATTGACATTTAGGGTCCAAGATATCCATTTATAATGTGGCCAAGCTTCTGCAAAACAGCCGTGTGTAGACGGGCCCATGGACAGCATGACACATGACAACCTTGAAATAGCCAAGGCTTTGTTTGCCTAGCAGAGACCCACCCCTGACTATCTATCTCACCATTTTCTCCCTCGTCTCTGTTGCTCTCTCTGTCTCACCTGGAGTCAACAAGTGGTCTTTGTGGAACCATGGGCCGCTCATAAGGACTAGCCGGAGCGGTACCGCCACCAGCCTTTTGAAAGCCTTATTATTACAGCAAGCAAGAAGCACGCCTCACTGACAAAGAAGCCAGAGAGACAAAGGAAAAAGAGTACCGTGGGGTGAGCTGGGGTGGTGGGAGGATACTGAGAAGGAGAGGGCAGAGAATTGGTTGATGTAGGCGATTTATGAGGAGCCGCATGTGTGTGTGTGATTACTGTGTGTGTGCGCGCCCCTGTGCAGCATGTGGGGGAGGAGCGGGTTTGCTCAAATTTTGGCAGCTTTCTTGGCATATTGAGCAGACTTTGTAAGGATAAGGTGGACTGAGTGGAGGAAGGAATGATGGTGCAGGTGGATAAATGTGCATTGTTTTAGCAAATGAGTAAATGTTAAACCGTCCCCTTTTGAAAGAGTACTACATTGACCTTGCACTCCCCCCCAGAATCCACGTCATGGCTCTATCTGAACTGGTGAAAGCAAAAAACAGTGTAGATCCTGAATGGGGTGCAGGACTTTTTCCAGAAACAAGCTACCACTGTCAAAACATGTCCTTTAATCTCTTTTCCCCATGCCCAGCCCCCTTCTTCCTCTGAAAATCTAGGACATTCTTTTTCATCATCAGTGTGTTCTCTGGTCTCTGCGGTACGCTGAGCCTTAATGCCAAAATGAATGCCGTAGTTAAGGAGTCTCTTTGTTTTTGCTATAGTGTCTTCGGTTTTGGGCAGTATACAGGGGTAGTTGCCATTTGGATGTGACTCCTTTTGCATCTACTCACACAAAAATAAAATAAAATAAAACACAAACTCAGATATATTAAAGATGAAGTGGAGTATGTGTGGTGTTGGCTCCCACAATGACACTGCTGTCATTACACGGTTGCATTTGCAGCAAAGAGAGGCAAAACACATTTCCGAGTAAAATCAACAATTCAAAGACAGAGATGTTTGCCCGCTCGTCGGTCTGTTTGCGTGTGTGAGAAATGACTCTTTGTTAGAACTCGTTAGATTAGGATGGACTTCTGGAGTAAGTCTTAAACTGCGAAATGACTCAGGATTTTGTTTTGTTTGCTTTTAAAGAGAAACTGCTCATTAAGGATGTATAAAATATAATTGCTGGAGAAATAAGACATTATCAGCGGCGCACTATTTGTGGTTTGATGATATACCCTGGAGAAATACAATGCACATCAAGCATGTATGATACGATAATGTCTTCTCTTATCATTTCTATTGCTCGTTTCGCTAATGACGGATTCATGCCACAACATTTGGCTTATGAGCCATTATGTTGTTTCCTTAATGCCTTTAAGAGTAATGAATAGCAGTGGCAAAGGTGATACTCCTCCTTCTTTCTCAGCACTTCAAACTTCTCACTGCTTTTCCTGATGGTGATCTTAACGGTAAAGAGAGAACTTTATCTGATTCTACATATTCCAAGATAACACATTGTAATAGGAACCAACTATCTTTTTTTGGCTCATTAATAGGGAGAAATTCTAATAGGAAGCATCTTTTACCCAATTCACAAACAATGCTTTGTTTCAGAGGCTGCCACTAGGTGGTGCTGAAATCATACCCTCCCTAATCCACAACGCCCCATGGGTTTCCTTAAATGAGGCTGCCTCTGTTGCTGTGGAAGGAGTTTGGCAGGCACAAGGAAAGAGTTAGTGTCCCAAGTTTAATTGTGTTTTAAATTAAAGGGAAAAAAAACAGCTATACTAACAGAGGAAACACAATAAAGCTAAAATGGACTCCAGAAATTCCACCTTAAACACTGAACAGCAGAGCAGTTGGCAGCCTACCATTTGGTACAAGCGATAATGTGAAGATAAAGCTTAAAGGGAGCGTTCTGTTCTCTTACCCCGTTTTCAGATTTAGCCTTGTGATCTATTATTCATTCTGCTGATTCTTCTCATTGCAACTGGTTTGCATAAACCCACAGCATCATTAAATGAAAGAAGCTAATTGATTAGTTCTGCTGTAGTACACTTGGTGCTCACTGTGTGTACAAAATATCACAAACTTGATTTTCTTCTTTTTCTTTTTCTTTTTTTTTTGTCCTGTAAAGCCCTTGTTGTTATTTACCCCCATTAAAATTGGTTTTGACCATAAACAAGAGGAGACGAGCTAAATAAGTGTTGCGAGTCTGGAGACTATTGGTTTATCGACATGACAAAAATGAATCCAGATCAATAGTGAGGGGGTGGACTCATTAGTGTATCTTTTACTGATCCTACACAATATGGTAAACCTTAGCAGTACAAAACTTACAAAAGGAAACATCTTTCAGCTCCCAGCTATGTGGGAGAGAGAAAGACAGATTGTTTCTGGCAAGAGGCTATGATCTATAAAAAGGAGCTGAGGAAAGGATAGACTGACTCTGCAAAAGCAAACAGATATATTGGTCTCCACAAGAAAACCTCACCTAAGGCTCGAGTATCAGCAGTATTTGCTTCTCTGCTGTTTCCCAGCAGTACCCTCAAAGTTTTACCAAGTCCAAGATTGCCTGGGATGCGGTCTAACACACAGTGGCATTTGACTGCCGTTGGAGAATTAATTAGAGAATGGGACAAGGTTAAAGACACATAATGAAAGTTATTGGCTATGTCACTTCATCACCCCCACAACCCTATTACTTTCCATCGGGTTAGCCAGCCATGAAATAGGGGGTTCATATGATGCAAGGAGGAGTGTGCCACCACACCTTCACCAACAACACCTCCCACCCTATTCTCCCAGAGGGTTTGCACATGGATGATCAAGGCACTTAGACTAATGTGGATGGTGCAAGGCGATCAGGAGGGACTGAGCATGTTAACCCATCATTTTGCATTATTACAGCACATTTAGGGATCATTTTTTATCAAATGGCTGCTTTCACAACCAACTCTACCCTGTATCCACCTATTAAATCTATAGTCACCTTGGGCTCATCAAAAGGGTCTTTGGCCATAACTTGAGTGCCCTCAACACACATAGTTGGGCTAATGTAATTGAATTGCCATTCATAATTAAAAGATGAATGGGCATATCTTTTTCAATTTGCTCCTAAGAAACCTGAAAGATTAAAAAAAAAAAAAATGCATCTCTTTTCCAAATTGTTCAGCAAAGGTGAACGAGTGCATATGACTCGTGTTTAAATAAGGACACCAAATTTCAAGGTTTACGGTTACCTCAGATAGTTAACCAAAGTCAATAACCTCTGCAAAGACAGCAATTCTATATCATATCCATCTTCAATTTCACACCTGGAAAATGTAGAGCGTTTAGGTTGAGCGTTAACTGATGTTCAACACTTTTGTCTCTGTCTAAAGAAACTATTAAGTTGTACATGTGCATTGTCAGGTAAATTCTGCAATAGCTCCAGCACTGGGTGTTGCTCTAATCACATTATACTTTTCTTTAATGCACTAATGTAATACATTACTGTGCTAATGTTGGTAATCACATTTCAGTTACTAAGCAAGCAATAATGCCATTACTTGGATTGTTCCTAAATTGCCTGCATGAAGGGTGGATATAAAAACCACCCTTTTTATCCTGCTCCTTTTTCCTAGAGCCTGAGGCACGTAGCCTAAAGGTTTGTTGTTAACTCCTAAGTAAGTGGCAATACATCTCAGACTATGTTGTAAAGTAACGCAAAAGTAATATATTGAGTTTACTTGGTGCAGAGAGTAAATATGTAACATAATACATGACTTTTTTTGAGCAAGAGCTACAACACTGACAGCCTGCATGTGTTTTTGCATATTTTCATGCATCATTTTTAGTGCCTCATTTGCCTCCTCTATCCAACCCCAGTCCAGTCAGACCAGCCCAAACAAGTCTGATACAGTTAGCTTCTCCTTACAAAGCAGACCATTTGTTCATTTTCAAACTAACAATGTTGAGTCTTTTTCCCCCCTGACAGAACACACAATGATAGAATGAAATAATGAGGGACTACACACACCCTCAACTGAATTAACAAGTCTTATGTGCTGGATATGCATCGACTGGTTTAATTTTGCCTTGTGTTTCACCCCTGCGATTGAAGTTGTTTTTATTTTATTTATTTTTTTCTTCAGCTGACATAAATACATCCTTGAGAAAACAAACAGGGAGAAAACAGCCTATCAGCGCACTGCCTGCACATATGAGAACCAAGATGCCCATATCAATACACACAATATAAAAAAGATCCAAACAAAAGGCAGTTTGTTGTTTGTTTGTTTGTTTTTTACTTTGATGCTACTCCAACATCATGGGAAAGTTGTAATTAAATAATTAATTGACTTCACCAGGAAGACCATCTGAAGTACTGTAAAGAACTGAATTAGATTAAGCTTGTCAGGTGAAAGCTTTCCCAGCAGCAGAGCATATGGAAGGCACATAACAGATTATTACATCGTACTTGTGCAAAACACCTTCAAATGTGCACACACAGATATGCATTTTTTTTGCAGTTTCCATGTGTTCTGTGCTTCAGTGGCCACCTTTGATGTGAAATTTGTTTGAAAAATGAATACAGACCCTTTTTGTTTTTGAAGACGTAATGGGCAAAGAATCTGCAACAATGGTAATAGACAAAGAGATCAAAACCGTAAATGAATCATCAAAGAAAACCAGAGCTATGAAAGCATTTACCATGAAATGACCGTGTGAGCAGTTTAAAAAGTTTCAAAACTGTATATCTCCTGCTTTTACTCATTCTGTGCTCGGTATTTTTTTTATTATTATTATTTGTTTTTTTGGGTTTTGTTTTTTTTTAGCTTCTGTTTAAGAAGGGCCTCATCCATCACGTGGGCATCTCAGACTCCAAATCAATGGCTCATTGACTGCCCCAGCAGCAGACATGGACACACGTCTGTCTCCCTGACAGCTACAAAAAAGAAACAGGAATACAAATGGGGCTTCACTGTCTGATGGAGGGCAAAAGAACAGATCATTGACAATCATGACACAAATCCATCTCTGATTCTTAAAAAAAACCCTTTTCTATTGTTTGCCCTGGTTCCCCATAGTCCCTTGCTTAGTATCTGTCGATATAGGCATGGAATAGTCATTTTGTTTGGTTGTCTCTGCAGGAGTTCCAACACATGTGCTTTAGAGGACATTTTAACAATGGGGGAAGAATTGAGGCGGAAGCCTGTCAGTGGCTTTGCTGTTTATTGATTGCAAATGTGGTGAGAGCTTAATTGATTCACACTTTGAGATCAGCACGATAATCTCTTAGCTTTGGGACTACAGTGGGCTACGCAGGTAGGAAACAGACATCTGGGAAGGGCATGGAAAAGTGTGTTTGTTGTTGTCGCAATGATGACTGACCGTTACGTCCTCACACTCTTGAAGATCCGACAGTCTGCCTGCACTAGATCCAGCCTGAGTGAAAAAGAAAAAACGAATTGCTCATGCTGTAATAACTTACTAATACACACAGCTGTCTTGTACTTTCACATTCTGTTGAACTTGCCAAAGATTTGCTTCTCTCATTTAGGGGAGTTAATTTGCAAGTCTTTATTACTTTATGTATTACATCTATGCTGAACTACTGTAATTCATTATTAGCAGCGTGTCCTAAAAACTCCCTGAAAAGCCTTCAGTTGATCCAAAATGCTGCAGTGAGAATACTGACATTCAGTAGAATGAGAGAGCATATTTCTCTCATATTGGCTTATCTCCACATTTCCTGTTAACTTGAATTGAATAATCAAGCCCCATCTTATCTTAAAGACCTTATAGTACTGTACCACCCCAATAAATTAGTTCACTCTCAGAGTGCAGACTTACTTGTGGTTCCTAGGGTTATTTAAAAGTAGAATGGGAGGTAGAGCCTTCAGCTTTCAGGCCCCTCTTCTGTGGAACCAGTCTGGATTCAGGAGAAAGACATCCTATCTACTTTTAGGATTAGACGTAAAACTTTCCTTTTTGATAAATATGTAATTAGGGTTGGATCAAATGACCATAAATCTTCACTTAGTTATGCTGCAATCGGCTTAAGCTGTGTGTCGTTGTTTTTCTGTCATGGTCCCCGTGTCTGCCCGGCTGACTCAGGTTGGCTATATATGTTTCTTGTTTACATCTACCTCTCTCACGCTTGCCGTGTCTCGCCGGGGCGGAGCTCATTGCGGGCTCCCGCCACTGGCCCTCGCACCTGAAGTTAATCACACACCTGTGGCTCATCGCCTAAACTCATCCACTACTTAAGGCAGTGGCTGGAAACATCTCGCCGCTGGACTATTGAGTTACCTCGGTAGTAAGCTCCGGAGTACTAGTCTCTTGTTGCCTTTTCGTATCACTGACCCTTTGGATTAATCACTTGTTGTCTGTAAACAAGAATTCCGTTTCCCTGGAACCCTTGGTGTGCAGGCTTGCTGGTGTGCTGTGTTTTTTGTGAAGTCCCTCGTGTGTGAAGAGCTCTTTTCCCGGATTTCCCTGTGCCCTGGATTCCCCTCGCCCTCTCACTTGTATATATTTGCATGTTATATTTGGTATATATTTCGTGTTGTATAGTAATAAACGGAACTGTATTCTAGCTGCCTTGTCTGCGCTTGAGTCCATCCCACTTCGTGACATTTTCATTCACCCTTTTAACTCATAATGTGTTTATACAACTCTGCATTTAATCATTAGTTATTCCTTGGCTCTCTTCCACAGTGTCTTTGTCCTGTCTTCCTCCCCTCACCCCAACCAATGGCTGCCTTTATCTGATGATGGTTCTGCCAGAGGTGTTTTCCTGCTAAAAGGATGTTTATCCTCCCCACTCTTTCCAAGTGTTTACTGAAAGGAGGTCATTTGATTGTTGGGGTTTTCTTTGTATTATTGTATTACCTTACAGTAAGGGCCCCGAGGCAACAATTGTTGTGATTGGGTGCTATATAAATAAAACTGAATTGATTTGAAATTAAGTCTGACAAGTCTCCTGCCCTTAAATTATTTTACTAATCTCTGCCACGCTTGTTAGGTGAACTGATGAAAATATTGGAAATTTGGAAAATATGTCCCCCATAATGTCAGTAAACTGAGGTTATAGACATTATGATATTACCAAAACGTACTTGATAACCATATATAGATGAACACACTCAAACCTGTATTCTTTGACCTGTACTTATGGATTGTGCACTTAAATTGTCTCATTAGTGGAAACAACTGTGATTTCTTTTTAAATTCAGATGATCTTACATTAACTACTCCAAAGTCTCTAATTCATAGGGCTTGAGTTTTTAAAGATCATCTATTGGTCCATTGGTCCTTTCATCACAGCTCTTTCAGTTCTCTCTTATGCATTTCATCCCACACTAAAACAGCCCTTAAAAGAGCCATTTTCATTTCATTAGAAATCTTCTAACAGTTTTTTTCTCTCCCCCATCAAAACCAAAGGGCCAGTTGTTCCTCCATCAATATGACTTCCCAGGGTGAAGCCTTGAATCTGACAGGAGACAGAAGTCACTGATGGGATTGCTGCTAGACCCGCAGGCGGCTAGCCAGGCAGACTAACAAGTAAGTAGATGGACACCTAAAAGAGTTTGTCAAAATGAAGCTGCTTTTTCAGTGGTGTTCTGGGGCTTAAAATGGAAAAGGCAGGATGAAAACAAGGCTACATGGGACCACAGCCATTTCTCTGTGTTCTGTAGATGAAGAAAGGATGCCTGATCAAGCGCAGCAGGGGAAGAAGGCAGGCTAGGAGGCCAGAGGGATTTGTGCTTCTGTTTGTCTGTATGTGTGTGTGTGTCTGTGTGTGTGCATGCTTATCTTGCCATGTGTGTAAGTCTGGGCATAGAAGTCATATGATTTTCTGAAAACTACAAAAAGGAAATAAATAAAAAGCTTGCAAGAGGATACATACTACCTATAGGCCAAGCCTGCAGAGTCCAGAAAAGTTTAAACTAGAATGAATACCCTGCAATTAAGCTGCTCTTTCTGACTGAAAATAAAATAAAACAACCAGTGCATGATTTATATATAATGTTTGAACCCACTGTGTTGAATGTACGAATCATCCAGTGAAACAGAAAATGTGCCGGGCTTGTTGTTGTGCTTTCTGTGGTTGACATTCCTGTCAACATGTCCGAGCTTTTATAATTAGACTTGAGATTTAATTTGCTGCAGTCCATAAAAAAAAAAAAACATAGAAAAACAAAACACTGTGACAGGAAAGACGCCGTAATCGAAAGTACTTTCGACTTTCCTTGATACTTGGGTTTGGCCTGAAAAACTTGAGGGAAATACAATAATCAAAGCAAAATTTCATATACACGTGAATCTTGCTAGTAGCAATGCACATCAATAGTGACTGATCAATATTTTGTCTCCAAGGCCTGAGCTGGTGAAAATGAGTTGAGTGAAATGCATTCATTATAAAAGCATATTCTTGAAGGCAATCTATTGAATAAAAGCCTCAGTCCTATAGGAGATGTACAAAATTCTCACACATAAAGAGAATGTTTTTAGAGAAGAAAGAGTAGATGTAGTGTACTAATGTGCTTCACAGTATAGTTAGTTGGCTAAATAATCTGTTGTGGTGACTTTGTACCTTGCTTTTTTTTATCACATAGATTTAATATAAATGGCAGAGAACACTGTGAAGACCAATTATATATTTATCCCAAAAGCTGCAAAATAAATGTGTTCCAGCAAACACAAAAAGGTAAATAGATGAACATTTTAATTTCAGTATGCAAATGTAAGTATGCAAATATTGTGGCATGTTTTTTTTTTAGCATGAGCAATGCTAAAACGGTTGATAGAGAAAATATTTAGCTGCATGTCTAATGTGTGGTGCACAGTATGGTCAGGCTCCATCAGCCGCAGTCATTTGGATGAAATCTTTATCAGCTGATGGAGGAATTCAAACAGCAACAACAAGGGTAAATTCAGGTGCTGATTAAGAGAGCGTGTCATTTGATTTTGCTTTGCTGTTCTATTACGTACATCTTTAATATCATCATATCATGCTCATTTAATTGTGGGAAGTCTAAACAGTGACTTAGATTAAAATTAAACTACTGGTATCACCCCATGGCATGGTTGCTACAATTTGTTGGTGGCACAAGGCAATATTGTAAGGACTAGTTAAGCACCAGCTGTGTAACTGATGAGCATGAGCTAATAGTGGGACAGCATTCCTCTCTTACAATGCCATATTTCAATCATTTTCTCTCCATACATATAAAAAAAAATACCCCAATTTTCTGTTTTCATTAAGAATACAAAGTCATGTAACCCAAACTCAGGGTGACATGTCAGAATGATGCACCGAACCCGTGAAAAGCATGTGAGATATGTCAAGAATGAGAAATGCACTTAATTGATATGACGTGACAAAATAGATTTTATCCTCAACATCAAGACCTCCTCTTACCCGTCATCTGCTGTTGCCTGATTATGTTTTCGCTTTTCCTCTTCACTGCAGGTCTCAGCAGTTTTCCAGTCCGGCGCAAGAAAGATGTTACCCTCAGGTGAGACATTGCTGCATTCCACCACTTCCCATGCTTCAGGATTAAGGCATGAATGTCTGTCTTGGCTGCTACAAGTAGTACAAGAGTTAGCTGCACTCTTACAGCTACTTGACTGCCAAAATGCATAAACCAGCACTAAACTCTAAATAATTAAATATCGAGGTGACATGGCTTAGCAAGAGCACCACATTGCTTGATTAAAACTTTATCACCAGACACTGAAAAGTTTCCAAAACAATTAATTACCGGGGTATTAATGGTGTCGCTATGTAAAACACGATAAAATGGGCGACTTAATTAAAAAACTCATTATACTTTCTTTTTCTGAATTTCAGAGTTTTAAAATGCATATGGCATGGTTCTTCTCTCTCTGTAGCTCTCTCTTCTTTCTTTCTCTTCTCTCCTTTTTTACGCACAAGCTGAGACACACAGAATTTCCTTTAGTGCGTATAAATGTGCCACTTCTGTGGGTGAGTGTGAACTTTTGCATTCATTGTCATAATTATATATTTAAATCCCAGCTTTTTTCAGTCTCACTCACCTTTAAAAAAATGAAAAATTAATTTCTGCTTTACTCTGGTGCAGACACTGATCTACAAGTGAAAGCTGCTGAGTCTCTCCAGTGAGGACATGAAAGTGATGAACACCTCAGTGACAGGTGCTCTTTTCTTCTGTACCTCTTCACACACCCTCACTCAAACTTGCCCGGACCCAGTCCTCATCTTTTATGGAGTAACACTACATCAGCATAGTCTCTGAAAGAAGCCTCTCATTGCACCTGACCTCTATCTACCAGGCATATTCGGCCTATGGCTGCACCCCCATTTAAATATCTTTTGCAGCACAATGGCCAAAGTACAGCACAAAAAAACACTGGCTCCTCACTTAGGGTATCCTGTCATAACAAAAGTCATCTGAGGGACCTCGACCAGACAAAGGGCTCGTGACAATGCTAAACATTTTGACAAATGCTTGAACAGAGACTGCTGGTGGGTCAGAGAACCCCCCCCCCCAGAAATAAAAGAAAGCACCACTAAAAGGGCATCTACACAAAAGGCTGGACAAGCAAGCTTAAAATGGGGAGGTCAGATTGAGGGTAGCCTGCACTGTACACAAACAGGAAGATGATGACTCACACACAGACTCATTCGTGGACTTGGCATTATCAGTCATAAATGCAGGCAAAAACACCGGGTTAAAAAGCACAAGTTTTATTCATACTCAAAACAAGCAAACATGAAGCCGAGCAGAAGGATATTTTTTTCAAAACTCACTCTCGGTCGTGTTGTGAGTTTAAGCAGCTGGGGTCATCTCAGCTACAGCTCTCGAGACGGCATTGTACGGCGCTCAATAGGTCCAGCCATTAGTGGAAAGAAGAGGTAGCTGTATATCTAGGCTGTGAATTGCTTAGTTTAACTCCTCATGTTTTCTTAGTGGTTGGTTTAGGAACAAAGCATGGGTCTGATGGCCAGGTAGTAAAAAAAAAAAAAAAAAAAATTCTGGAAACGGATGATCCTCTTTCATATCCCTTAGAATTTTAACTAGATGAGCTTAGAGGACTCTGTGTGTGTGTGTGTGTGTGTGTGTGTGTGTGTGTGTGTGCTGTGTGTGCTGTGTGTGTGATATTCATGAGGCTGAGGAACAGAGCAGGAGGGTAATTTTCTGCACTCACTGAGCCAGGCATTCCTCAGGACAAAGAGACTGGGGAGACACATAGATTACAAGGTTGAACAGGAGTGATGAGGGGCCCTGTGTGCACACACACTTGCATAACCACCGTCGCACACACAAACGCACAGATGTACGCATTCGACACCCCCGTTTTCTCCTCTCGCAGCTTCGCCAAATCCGACTCCACCCCACTAGCTCACGGCCGCCTGCTCTCTCAAATCCCTCTCTATTCCCAAATTGCTTGTCAAAAGGACGAAATTAGAAAATAAAACTGTGCGGCTGACAAACAAGATTACATGCTGTTTGCACCTGGCCGTGGCAATTAAAGCTCTGATGACAAGCGAGGATGGCCTCCTAATGTGGTGTCTCAAGGCATATCAGCGTTTTCACAACAAGATTGCACCCCACGTGACTTTGTGGCGGCGCTGCCAAGCCGCACCGCCTGTCATTCTTTGGGCTTTTGTGCTGTCTGTTGTGAGCACGTCTAGGATATGCTACATTGAGATATTCGTAATTAAAACTGTGGCAACAGATGCGGCTGTACAAGTGACACTAGATTTAAAAGCTGATTTAGCCAATCCAATAAGAAACGATACCAAAACCAAATACTCACATACACACACGCAGAAAAAAAACAAAAGAACCTGCGTTTCTGGAGACGCAATTCACATTTAGCAATCCAAACTGCAGATGTGTTTGAATAGCCGGAAAATATTGTTGTAGGCACATATTAGAGCTCAAATATGCACATCAAGTAATTTCTAAGTACACTGTAATTTGATGTGCTGTGTGCACTGTGTAAACGGTGCATTCTGGTGCTTCCACTCCAGCTCCTTATGCTCAGCGGCTCCGACTCAAGGGAATACTCTGAAAGCCCCCTTTTCCTTAAATGGCCCCTTTGAGTGACAGCAGACAGGCAAACAAAATTGTTTAAATGTACCACTTACATGAGCTGATTGCCTTTTTTTCCTCTTATTTGTGCCAGAATAATAAAACGGACCCTTTGCGTAAACAGACGCCACATCATTATTTCATAAGTTTGCTGAGTTGAACGATGTAAATTATGTACACTTTGCTTTCTTGCGGAAGACAGGCTTTTCCCTCTACATCAGTGTATAAGGTGCCTCAATGGGGACAATGTCTTTGCACCATATGCTGCCAAATATATCAAGCCCCAGAAAGAGGATTCAATTTAAGTGCCTGACTTCACAAAAATAATAGCTTCTGGAAAGTGTAAATCTATGGCTATACTCTGTTTGAGGTCCCGTTACTCTTAGATTGCATGTCACCGTATATAGATAAAAGCACTAAAGAAATGCATTCCATTATTTTTAATTGCTCATACGCTCTGTTCGCCACTTAGAAACCTTTTGCATTGCTTAAGTTGTGTATTCAAGTCATAAGCACAACACTGAGTTGTTTAAAGGAGCCCTTTTCTTCTTTGACTAGAAATCAAAAAGATAATGCTAGCTTTCCTTGTCCCCTTTTGGCTCCTTGACTGTCTTTTAAGGTCTATCATTGACTGTGACTAGCCTGTAAAGAGCTCAACTCTCCTCATTAGCAGTCACTCTCCTCCTGCTATGCTGGCTCTGTGTGGTACCTATCCCTTTAGTGGTTTCCAGTGTCTCTCTGTCGGTATGTGGAGAAGTATTGGAGAGCTGGGGGCTTCAGAGTGACAGATGGAGCCTGCTTTGTGACCCGTAGAGATTGGCAAGCCCTTCTGTCCCCTCTTGATTGAGTGTCTAACTACCGGTCGCTCGCCTCACGTCAAACAACCCTGCTTTATGTTATCTCAAGCCGCTCCCACTTGGCCTACTTGGTGTGATGGCAGTGTCACATCCTGACAGCTGTTGTCATCTGCAGCTAACAGTGATGCCGCTGAGGCTTGATGAATGGCACTTTTATGAAAGTAGTCAACAGGCACAAGTTTGAATGAAGATATGAGGAGTAAGACAGAAAGGTGTGAACAGAATCTGCAGGTAATTCCTGGTTTGTATTAGTAATGGCGACTGTATGTTGTGGTTGCTACAGTATCTAATTTCTTACACTATGATAACATTTTCTTTATGTTAGGCCATAATGTAAGCTTTTTCATAGACTTACTAGAGTTTTATTGTGTTTTATTTATTGTGGTTATCAGTAGTCCAGTAATTCCAACCATGTTTATGTCTTTCCACAGTGCACAAGGTACACAGCTGCCAAAAAACATACTACTAAGATTGGTGTAGCCCTTGGGTACTCCAGGGTCATTTAGCCCACTTCCCAGGTGGGCTAAATGATGAGGCTCTTCAGCTAAATGGCAAGAGCAGCCTCAAAACGAGGTTCTAAGACAGCAGCATTGACAGTGGTGCTAACTGGCCTACGACCCTCATAATTTATCTTTATTTATTATTTCTTTTTATTTTTTTAGTTATGTTTTGTAACTGCTGACAAACAAAGTTGTAGGGCAGATGGGAGGGGGGCAACGCTTCCATCTCCAGATAGCTGCCAATAAGCCAGCTAAGCAATAACAACAGCTGGTTATAAGCTAACATTATGCTAGCTAATGCTAGGCTAGAGTGTCCTAAAATCACTCATTCGCTCTGTTTCATTACATTCTCACATCGTATGTATGGGAGTTTATTCAATAAATGTCTGAGTCCAACAATGTTAGAGCCACTTCAAAGAAAGTTTCACAGCATCTAACAGAAGCCAACAGCAGCCAAAACCGTACCAATTACAGCTTTTTATAGCCTCCTCCAGAATAAATAGATGTGGACCCCCAACATATTGACAGCTGACTTAAACAGCAGACTGACAGCCTACACTCACTGTAGTGACCACAATAGCTAGGATTATGTATTTGATTTTTTTTTTTTAAACAGAAACCAAATAATTGAATTATGCTATGTACCATCTAGTCTTTAATGTATTTTTATATCTGAATCTCTGCTTTCTGAATGTATGGTGCTGTGGCATACCAGCTATAGTTTTTGTAGTTGTTTCCAGTTTGATTTTGAAATTGTTTATATCCAATATGTTTCCATTATTGTTTTACACCCAGCCTTTGTTTTTCCTGTCACCTTTACATGCCACCTGGGCCCCAATAGCAAGCCAGTCCTTTCTGTATATATGGTCTGTAGTGACATTTGTTAGTTTCCAGTCATTCTTGCAACATATTTCCCTTCTTTTGGATGACCTCTTGCCAGGTCCTCATTTTTATAGCAGCATGTCTACAGAAATGCATTTTTATATCTGTTCCTGTCCTTGCTTTTGCTTCTAGTCTCAAACCCACAGGCAAAGTTCTGCTGTCATTTTTTCATGCATTTATTTATTGTTACGTTTATTGGGTTTCAGTTTCCTTTGTAATCCTTATGTTTCAGTCAGTTCCCTGGGTATCAGTTGTTACAGCTGGTCCAGTAGCGTTGTATAAACATAAAAATGTCAACTGCACTACAGAAGCGGATATTGTTCTGCTATGCTAATAAATACACTTTACCTTTGTTATGGATGCATATACACCAGAGGCTGTTTATGCCCCTGTTGGCAATTTACAACAGTCACGCTACTTTCAGTTGGTTTGAGCTCCACTGACTGACAGTTAAGAACATCTCTCTCTGATGTATGTGTTTCAGGATTATTGCAGTTACAACTAAGTGTAAAAACGACAGCGTTCCAAAGAGACTCTCAAACAGATGTAAAACACATGACTAAAGTTGCACTTTGACCTTAAAGTCCCTGTTCTATTTCATATCCTATTTTTCCCGTTCCATTGAGCAAAACAATGAAAAACTAAAATCCTAATAGTTTCTGACAGCATTGCATATTTATTTTTATGCAGTGCAAAACATTTACCTCTGAGTTTGTAAATCTTTTGAACATTTTTTTATTTTTTTTATTTGATGCACTGCTGAGATGCTAGTTTTCAGCTCCTGCACAACCAGTCACTGAAGTGGAGAGAGTGTCTGGTCTACTCAGGATTGAGAGGCAGCCACAGATGGAGTGTTCTGCCTGGTGGTGAAGATCAACAGACCAAAACAGAGTAATCTAAAGCAGAGCGCGAATGCGTAGTATCCCACCTTCATTTTCTTGGTGTCTTTCCCTTTCCTCTTTATTACACACTAAATACATAAACATTATGTACAAGACTTAAACAGTGCTGAGGATTAAAAACAACCCAGAAACATGATATCTAAATCATGATTCATCCAGCCTATGCCTCTGCCAGCTTGTTGTGTTACTCTCATTTTAATGGTACCGAACATTCTCCTGTCCGTACCATAGTGTGTACCACAGGAAGACTAAAAAAAAAAAAAAATGGAAGTGAGTTCAGTTATACATGGGCCTCTTTTTTCTCAGATAATATTTTGGCATCTCCAAAATAGATGCACTTTGCCTTTCAGCCTTGCTGAAATTATCTGCTGCTCTGTAATTGGCAACAGAGAAAAGAGGAAAAAATAAATCAATATTCACATATGAGTTTCTCAGTCTATTTCAGAGCAGCCTTGACTGATGCAGAAATGACCTTTCTGTGTACACAAAGTTATACAAGGTTGGGATCTTCATGTGCTTTGTTTGTTTGTTTTTGTGCTTAAACAGATAGTCAGGCAAAGCACATAGTGGGAATACTAATTCAGCTAATCAGATACCAAAATAATCAGCTACTTAAAAGAATGTTTTAAGGGTATAAAAAGTTTGCCTGACACAACAAACTAACCCCCCCCCCACCCCACACACACACACACACACACACACACACACACACTTATACAGTTTTGAGGCCAAAAATATCAATGTTTTTATACAAAATGCTCCTATTGCATTAAAATCTTGTACTGTTGCAATGCACCACACTGTTCTGCGATTGGGGTAGGAGACAGTAGAACTTGTCTAGACAGTTACGATGAACCTGTGCCCTGCAAGACAGTCTGTAAACACTGTTTTATATTCATTCTGTTGTTCTATGACTGTATGTTCAAATATGATGGGAATACAAATGATATATAATATATTTTTAGACTCAAAAAAAGCCTTTATATCCTGTACTCAAGATATTGTGTTCCATTACAATAGTTGTGTTTAATATTTCATAGATGGATAGATAGATAGATAGATAGATAGAATGTTATTCATTTCATATTAGTAGGTTATGTTATGTTGTGTGTGTTATGCACATTGCATCACTTTCTAATGCACCTGGTATTCTTGATCATCATTTGTTCAGTTATTCAAATGGGGATATTGATATGATCTTTTCCTAAAATTAAACAATGTCTTCAGGAAAATTTTTAAAAAACACAACAGGTAAAAATTAAACTTTGTCATGACACACAGGAGCATTTACTCTCAGTATCTAACATTGCCGTAGCTGTTGCATCACCATCGCCAAAGGATACCTTGACCATATCTCTTCTCAGTGGTAAAAATCAGAAAGGATATGCAGTTTCACACTTATTAAAAAGGAGGGAGGTAGCTCTGACTATGAGCCTTGCCAACACTGCCTGACTTTATACTTTCTAATCTGCATCTGAAATAGAACTAATACAACAATATTATCTCTTATACACCTGGATTTTCAGGATAGTGTGAAACAGGAACTTCCACATGCATATGATAGAAATCACCAGAGGGAGAGATGTTACAAATAATGCTGCAGTTGTAACAGGGTATTCAAACAATAATTTGCTGGAAGAATGACAAACAAAATAGACTCTACTAAAACCCAACTGAGACACAGTTAAGAATATGAAAATAAGAATATTAAAAGAAGGGGAACTGAAAGCACAGCAGCAATGCCCAATAATGGGAGAAATCTGCAAAGAGGAAGATTAGCTTCCAGTAGCTTCTTTCTGATAAATCAATCAGGCCTTCCATATCTAAATAGCCCTTTTTTCACACGTTACCTTTGTGGCTGGCAACCTGAATTTCAAAAAAACACACCAGTGAATGCATGCCTACACAGACTGGCATGCATGCGCATTTTATGATGGATGATGAATCATCTTCCAAGTCATCTAAAAAATCACAGCATGGAAATTATTGGCAAACACAAAGTTTGTCAGGTTGATGCATTTATGCATAAGGCAGCGGCTATGTGAATAGGATATGAGGAGGATAACTGGTAGACTTAAAAAATAAATGTGAAAGTTAGAACACCTTTAGATTTCTATTTTTTTTTTTTAAATCCACCTCCTCAGTGGATGATCATGAAAAAAATCTATATCTCTGACACATGATAATAGAAAACACAGGGATACAAAACATGTATAGGTAACATTGAGCCATATTATACAGTGGTAACTACTGTCTCAAAAAAAAGCAAAAAAAAAGTCTTAAGATCCCTTTCATTTCTTGAGATATTTATAGCTTAGCGAGGCTATTTGAAAATGGGATACAGCATTTAGATGCAGAAGCGCATAAATATTGTAGTACAGTCTGAAAAATTGAGGGAACAGTAGCATACATTTAAACAGTTCCTGCCATACGTAGGCGAGTGACTTAATCAATAATGCGAGTCACTTTTATCATGCACAAACATCTGCATCTTCAGCTGCCAATCTCTTTTTCTCTGATCTTAACCCCCCTCCCCCCCTTCTCTCTCTTTTTTTTTTTTTTGCAGGATTCTTCAGTATTATATAAATGTCACTCAGAATGTAAGTGTGGACAGCAAATACTGTACACTGTTCATCTTTGGTCCCTGACAACCAGTCGCTTAATATACAGTCTCACTTTTATCATTTTATTGCCTGGTAGTTTGTATATATGAACAGAGTTTCAGTTTTCCCATTACACCCAGCTTGTGTAAGCCACCATGAAGACAAGTGATTAGTTTTCCTTACCTACCTTTGCATCTCTTGGCATAAATACAAATACAATAAATCTGAATGCAACCTCATGTAGCTCCATCTCTAACAATATGCTGTAAAAATGCAGGCATATATTTCTTCATCTATACTTTCTTGCTAGCTGCTGCTATCTCTGTGTCCATACCTTGCAGTATCAGGTTCTGAAACATCCTGTTGCTTAAGTCTAATATTGTAAAACTTTAAGACTAACATGATGGATTTAAATCAGATCAAGTAATGCACTTTCTTGTATTTGTTTGCTTTAAATGTATGTTGTGCCTACTCATATAAGGAATCAGTCTCATGCATTGCCTGACTGAAAGAACAGGAAACAGTACCAGTGTGCCATGTTTGATGATAACAGATGATGATTATGTTTCATCACTTATGATACATCACTGATGTTAAGTTAAGCTAACGGGACACTGTGAAATAAAATGTGTTCAAGAAGGAATGAAAATCCTATGATACAATTATGATTTTTAATTAGACATCAATATGGCATACAAGCTGATGAGTACCACAGCATGGGATTGTCCATTCAAAACCTAGAGCTATTGCATCTCTCGCAGGAAAATGTCTCTGTCCACGGTGCTGAAGTCATCAGTGCAAAAGCCTTTGCTGACAGAGTTTAACCCTCTCGAGGCAGGCGTTGCCGATTTGCAACAGTTAAAAACTAACAACCTGAATACCCCACATACATATTTTATGCGTTTTGTTTACTCAGAATTACCACTGCAGGACTTGGTTGTGCATTAGCGACAAAAAGTTTCAGTTTGAGTTGCATCATGTAGTATATCCACACATAATTGTGTCTGATTCCATTTTTACTGCAGGTCACATAGTTCATACTGAAAATCGGAAATCCTGTGTCAAAATAGTTAGAGTAATACAGCACATGCTTACCTCAGGGTATGTAATGTTATAGTCAAAAATTTTATTTATCTGAAACTGCTTTTCAAACAACACACGTTGTCTTTGTGTTTCTCTATCCTGCATCTTTGCATCTTAAGACAAAAAGAAGAGGTTGTGAAAAAGAAGGACAGATAAATGAAGACAGTGAGAATATGTCCTGCTGTTCATTCGTTCTCAGTGTCTTCCCAGGTCCAGGAGGAGCTCTGTCACATTTTTGCCTAAGAAGAGCTCCCACAGCTCCCTCTCCTGGGTTTTCAAGCCCATCCTTCTCTTTGAAGACTTTTTTTTTTTTGCAACATCTGCTTTTTTTTCCTTCCCCCAGCCTACTGCTACATTGCCTCCCTGCCTCTTTTCACACTTTGATTGCATGTATCTCTCATCGGAGTCCTCTGGGTAATTGCATCATTCTAATGGTCTTTTTCATGATCCTGCTCTGTGGTAAGTTGACGTTTCATGCAGCTTATTAATTAGAATTAGCGAGAATAGGACAGAAAAGTGAAGAGAAAGTGCTGATCAGTAGTTTAGGTGTAGAAATTGCAATTGTCTTGGTTCAGGGTATTTGGGACCGAGAGGGGATCAGGAAATGAGCTCGAGATCTAAAAAGTTTACATCATTCCTGGCTAACCCCTTTATTTCAAATCCCATGATATTCCCAACATAAATAACCACTCAGTCTGTGCTCATACCAGCAATCAGCCAACTGTAGTAGTGCTCTAATGTTTATTGACAGGCTATCTGAATTGGCTGCAACCATTATCAGCAGCATCCACACACCAACACGACTTGGCCTGCTAGTGAAGAGAGTAGGTGTCTCCATCCTCATGTCATAGCACACACATGCCCGTAGATACACACACACATACACTCACAAACACACCCACACAAATACACAGTGTGGTAGTGAGGATGTTGGAAGTCTCCTCCTTTAGCTGGAGGGCTTACCTCTCTCTCTCTCTCCCTCTCCATCTCCCTCTCTTCTTCCACTCTCAGTCACTCCGAGATGCTGCCACGTCAGTGCAATTTAACAGTTCTTTGATCCATGTCCTGAGAGTGAATGGCAACAAATTAAGCAAATTATCTGAACCACCCACGGGCCTAAGGCAAAGAGAGGGAGGTGGAGGGAGGAGGGACTGGAGGATGCCACAGTTGTCAAAAGGAGGGTCGAGTGTGACTCGTGAGGGGAGGGAGAGGTAAAAGAAAAAAAAATGAAAAGAATGTATTGAACAGTTAATAAATGACCTGAATGAATATATTTTTGAAGGCAGAAACATAGTTACTGATGATCTGACAAACATAAAAGTTGTTAATTAATGCGCTGCCACATTTGGAGCGCCTGCAAAAACATCTGATCAGCTTGTCAGATAAATTAAATAAATAAAAAAACACAAATAATTACATGTATTCTCAAAGCATTTCACAGCAGTTACAGTTTGTTAGAGGTGCATATACTTGTGGAGGTTGAAAAGAAATAAGTTCATCCTATAGGAGTTAAACATTTAGAGCAACTAAGAATATCACATACTTGTTCTGTTGAGGGCAAGTAAGATGGGAAAGAGTGTTACTTAGAATGATTCACTGCTAAACAAACTGAATTCATTATGCATCTAGTCATCACATCAAAAAGTGCAGACAAACAGTTTATGTTTTTTATGTATTCATTTTTTTTGCATTGTCTTAGCTTTACATGCTACATCTGCTGACATACTTTATGCTGCAGCAGTTACAGTTACTCCTTACATTGCTTGTAAATTCTGCTTGCCGAGTAAAAATAATGAAGGTGATGTAAATCCAAGGCAATTTTTCATTGACCCAAAATCTTTCTTTCCAACGAAGCCAAGTACGCCCCGCAATATGTCAATCATTCCTTGCCATTATTTCTTTTTCCAGTGTGCCCACTCCTGAAATAACTTTCCTCCATAATATTTGCCATTCCAGCCATCATGATTATGTCGCTCTTAGTCTTCAAAACTCAGAGAGTCTCCTGCCCCATATCCCTCCACTCAGTCATCAGAATTTTAAGTTAGATGAGATGTCCTGGTCCTCTACTCAGTTTTCTCAAGTTAACCACAGGAACTGGGGAGACCGAAGCCTCCTCTATTCATAATGTAATTTCACAGCTCATTAGAGTCCACGGACCATTCCCTTCAGATGGTGACAGTGAAACTAGATAACCTTGCAGATCTGGGCCAGTATTTACAAATCATTTGTAGCTTTTTTCTGTCCAAATGTTTATATAAAATGTTATGTCCTTCAAAAAGGCTGGACAATTACTCCTGAAGATTACTTGAATAAATGCATGAAACAGTAAAGGTGATCATGCCAAATTTTGACTTTCAAGCTCATTAGAATTGTGTTTTTGCCTTATATTCTTGATTTCCGTGTATGTTTGCACCTGCTAGCATTTCCCCATAAAAAAGCAAAATATAAAGAAAAGAGGGGTGGCTTAGACTGTTTGCCAAGATTGATGATATCTTGGCAAACAGGTGCTCTGTGCTCTGTGTAGGGTAAAATAAACACCATGGACTAGCCTTAAACATTGTGTTATATAATGTGTGTGTTAGCTTTACAGTATTCCTGCCTAATGAAAAACACAACAGTTTGTTTTTGTCTGGAAGTAAATCTGACAATTCACAATGGTAAACTAATTAATGCTTAATGCCTCACATTATTCTAATGAACCTTAATGAAGCATTTTCCCAGAGCCATTAAGATAAGATTGTAATGGATTCAGCACACAGGTGTGCTAACATTTATCTTCAAATCAATGGATTCTCACTGCCTGAGCTGTAATTAGACTGCCAGACTCTGATAAGGGTCATGCCAAACTAGTGTTGTGTGGACTCAGCAAGTGCCTGTTAGGGAGTAGTGTGTGTGTGTGTGCGTGTGGGTGTCTGCCTCCATGCATGCACTGTATGTCCACTGCTACTTCAGCTAAAGGTGGCTTTGCAACAGGCTTGTTATAAATTATCTGATTAACCTTGTGAGATTGAGAGTAAGTCTTGATTTTCGCTCAAGGTGCAACTACTCTTTTTATGTTCCACGGCAATGGAAAAGCCCCCGACATGTAGTCTGAAGTAATTTTCTGAGGTTATTGTATGTCAGTAGATAGTTTACTGTATTGTAAGCCTAGTAACAAGAAATGAAAGCTTGATTTAGTCCTTGGTGTAGTGCATCAAGCTGTTATACACTGCTCACATACAGACACACACACACAAAAAAGTGACTAGACTTCTTCAGATCTCCTGAGAAAACACAGGTCAGACACCCGAGTTAGGATTAAGAAAATAGAATCAAGTCAGAAAATGCTTTGAATACAGATGAGCTTAAGTGCTGTATACAGTTTGAATTGATAATGGCATTTGCCCTGTTTGACCAAGTGAAATGTAATACAAAGCAGTTAATCTTTTACATACACTTCAGAATGTAATAAGGGCAATGTGAGTGCTCATTTTAAAAAGCAGTTTAAACCATCAGAAAAGATCACATCAATATGTTTACTGCCTATTTAAAATGAATCTAAGGAATTAAATGAAATATTTATACTTGAATCACATGCTAGTCTTCCTTTTTAGAAATGAAATGATGGGAGGCCTCTGGCAGGGTTGATCTTCAAGAGGCCATTTACTTGATGGCAAATGCCTACAAGTGCCAGACTCAGAAATGTGGCTCCAGATTAGTTTGGCTATAAGAATATAATATCAGTGCCCATCTAACTGCCAATTAAATTATACAAGGGATGTCAGCATGCCAGCTATGCGTGTGAGTTAAAGTAAATACATTCAAAACAAACATTTGCATCCTTTAAAAATGTATAGACATAAGGATATTGCTATATCCTTATGTCTATACCTGTGACCTGTTTTCTTATATCTAAAGAAGTAAAATCTGCACTTCTATTCCATTAGTTGGTCAAATGACAATAATTAAAAGACCCCAACACAAACAATGCAATACCTGCAATACTTTTCCTTTTAAAATCGTATGGCATCCTCAGCGATATAAATGTTGTCAGTAAAGAACGTGAGACATCTCACGCCACAGACCAAGGGACTGTTTGGCAGTGGTTGATGAAGTTTGATGATACTTGCTGTGAAATTTAAAATGTAATAAATCTGCAGTCCCTAACTGGTTGACAAGAAGTAGCTCGCTGACTCTTCTTGAAATTAGTCACAAAGGAGTATACAGCACTTTGCCAAAAAACCTCCTTGCAACTGCTTTGATCACTAGCAGTTTACTGCAGTCAATTGTACTTTTGTATGGAAGACCTACACAAACTGCAAACATCAGTGAGTCTGTGAAGAGTCTAATGCAAACAGGAATCAGAGACAGTTTTTTTTTTTTTTACTTTGACAATGAATGTTCTCCATTTCCATTTTCCATCACACTTTGTCAAGTTTGCATGTGTCTTCATCTTACATGGTAACTATGGGCAATCGTGGCAATCTGCTAGTGACCAAAGCAATCACTAAGATTTTATTGGTGCAGGAATTTCACGTAATGACAAATAGCAACCACTTGCCAACTTGTAATGGATTAGGCATTTTTCTTTCGCAACCAGAGGTTGCCAAGGAGTCACCAATGGATCGTTAGGCCTCTATAACTGGGGCCTAGGTAAACAGTAAATATATGGATGGTAAAAAAAAAAAAAAAATTATAAAAATGAACAGGATCAAAGGTTAAAATGGGATTTGACAGGTGGCTGAACCCTAGGATCAGGTATAGTAATGGGGAAAGAGTGGGAAAAATAAACGCTGAGCTACCCCTGTGGCTGTAGCTCTGTGCTGCTACTTCCATATTCAGTGATTTTTGGGGATTTAGGGCTCTAACCGAATTTGACAAGATATAAGTAGATATTTCACAAGCTACAAGAAATGTGGCTGACTTCCAAACCTGTGATAGTGTCATGCTACTACAAAAGGTTGAATCAAGTGCATGAATCTAACCAAATCCATATAGTAACTGATAATATGTTTAATAATAATTTAAGTCTGTTACCCTTAATGTAACTTTCAGCAACACATCATGTTGTTAAATGATGTATCGGTTTTAAAAGCTCTAAAGTGAATAGAAAATTTCAAGTTTATGAAACGCTACATTCTGAACAGTTCTTACCTTTAAAAAATCATCTGTCATCTTCTTTTTTGTCTCCTAACTACTGTCTTTTCAACTTTCTCCATCTCTGATAATGTCATATTTATTTAGTTTTTTTGCTCATTTGTTTATTGTTCTCCCTTTGATATGCCATAACTGTAATTTTAGCTAGCAGACACATCTTGTGACAAACTGTGCAGAAACAGTTTTTGTGTTTGGTGATATTTTGAGCTTCTTGAAAAGTTGCACTTGAAATTACCTTGTACCTTAAAAAAATGTTACTCCATTTTGCTCATTTCTCTTCTATGGCACTAGCTAGATGACCGTGACCAACTAAATTTTCATCATTTAGGAATTTTCATCATTTAGGAATGAGACATCATCACAGGGATGAGAAGAAAAAATGATATCCTGAGTGTGTAAGTGGGCCGTGGGATGTCATTATTTTCTTATTACTGAGCAAGTATCTCCATGCTATCACTGGAAGCAGTGCCAGGCTGCAGGACACGAAAAATGAACTCTTTCGACAGTAATATGCATTAACATGCCTATCAGATTTAAATGCTCATTAACTGAAGGTGTTGGAACCATGTTCCACATCATTCTGGCCTCTGGATGTGATGAATATTAGTTGGTATCACCAGTATATTTGATACCTCTTTAATGTATTTAAGAAAAAAAAGAAAAAAGAATAAAGAAAAACTTTAAATGAAGGTGGACCTGTTTGTTCTTTCTAAGCCCATAAACTTTCCTCCTTTATAGTCACATCACCGTACGGAAATTATGGACTCGTTGAAATGAGGAGAGAAAAACTGAATCTGAATCAAGTTCTACATAGCTTTAAAATAGCAGCAGTGCTACTTCACTGGGTCACATTTTCAAGGGGCTTAATAAGCAGCAGTGTTCACTCAGAAGTGAAAGTATTGGTACACGCATCACATAGTGATCAAAGTATGTAAATGAGCTTAAAAACATTACAGTAATTTGTAATTTGGGGGTGTGGGTGAGTAGATGTGGGGGATTCAAACCTTCTGTGCACCCTGCTTCACTTCATTCCTGGATGTTAAGGCTTAGTCAAGCATTATGGGAAAGGCAGTAATTACATGTGCCCATAATCAAGGCGTCATAAAATATTCATTCAGAAATGCTGTTGTACTTGAGGCAGCAAGCTCTCCTTTTCGTGCATAAGGTTAACAGGGGTGTTTGCTTTTTCTTGACTGACAATGGCTACAGGTAGAGCAGCTTCATGCCTCTGAGCATATTTTTGAGTCACAAAGCATTTCTAATTGGTCATGACAGGAGCTTCTGGTTGGTAGACTTGATGTATATAGCCACTGGAATATTTATTGTTTAACATTACCCTACAGTGTGACCTAAATAAAAAATAACTACACTTTTTAGACCAAGTGGAAGGGTCAACCAGAAGCACATAAGTATGATAACAAATTTCCAGACAAAAGAAAAGTAGGAATAACTTGCACTCTTATTTTATTGTCATTTTCTTGCTTTATCTTAAGAACTAAAGTCATGCAGCTGAACAGCGTGATTAATTAAATTCCTTAGCATGACTAAAATAGAGAGAACCCTGTACAAGCAGCAAGGGCCATGGATATCAACACACTAAACATTTCACAAGGCTTGACTACAAATGTCGGTGTTGGGTGATATATTTTTTACAGTAAAAAATCTGTTTCTGTCTAAATTTAGTATTTACATTACAGCTGCAATTATATTGTTACTTGTGTTACAAAGGTTCTTCAGTTTTCTGCATGCTGGGTAGATAGGAAAAAAAAACTAACAAAAACTTGCGCAAAAATCATCTGATTTCAATTTGTGTACTTGAAGAAGAAAATAGTAAACAGCCTGTTGTATACAGCTTTCATTTATAGTGGTAATCAGTGTTGGTCAAGTTACTTGAAAAAAGTAATCAGTAACTAATTACTGATTACTTCCCCCCAAAAGTAATCCCATTACTTTACTGATTACTTATTATCAAAAGTAATTAGTTACTTAGTTACTTTTTAAAAACATGATTTATCCCCTAAATAGGTAATAAAGCGATAGATCTTTCAGCCCAATTCTACTTTTTCTGCATAATCCATCATATAAAATGTAATCAAATGGAAAAGTCTCTTTTTAAAACTTGTTTTATTTGTTTTAATCTTTTAACTTTATACATCAAGCAAAAATTTAATTATATGCAACATCCTCTGACTTGAAGAAATTTGTTTAACATTTAAACCTATTTTCTGCACATTCCAGCGCATTAAAATAAAATAGGTTTTTGTGTTTACACTCAGTCTTTCAAATAAATGCAAGTGAAACACAGCAGAAAATAAAAATCAAAGACTCAGTGGTCCTGTTGCTCTATTTTCACCTGTATAGCAGGAGTGGGGTAGGTGGAGGTTTGCCCTGGTGCAGGTGTGCCACAGTGGAAGAATCCGCAAGTTTCTCTGTGAATTTCCCATTACGTGGCAGCGTACTCGGTGCTTTACGAGGTTTTTTTGCTGTAAAAAGAAGTTTTATTCCCACGCAGTGAACAGCGGACGCTAATGTTTTTGTCACTTTTCACGGACTCAAACTCAAAGTAAGGTCAGTACTTCCACGCGTTAAACGCTGCACGCTCATACTCTCTCCCACACTGAATATATTATCCATTGTTGATCTGCACACAGCTGTTGCCACGAACGTCGCACTCGCTTACGTCATTGTCATGATACACTCTCGCAAAAAAAATCGCGGCTTTAGTAACACAGTAATGCAGCGTGCTTACGGGAAACTAGCAGTAATCTAATTACCTTTTTTGCAATAGTAATCCCTTACTTTACTCGTTACTTGAAAAAAGTAATCAGCTTACATTTACTGAACAAAATAACAAACAGCATGATGTTGAAGTAACAGCATAAAGGTGCAGGAAATGCTAACACACAGCTCGAATGGTAAATGGCCTGCATTTGTATAGCGTTTTTTTCTAGTCCCTAAGGACCCCAAAGCGCTTCACACTACATCCAGTCATCCACCCACTGGTGATGGCAAGCTACATTGTAGCCACAGCCACCCTGAGGTGCACTGACAGAGGCGAGGCTGCTGGACACTGGCGCCACCGGGCCCTCTGACCACCACCAGTAGGCAAACACGGGGTTAGTATCTTGCCCAAGGATATTTGGCATGCAGCCAGGAGGCAGCCTGGGATCGAACCACCGACCTTCTGATTAGTGGCTGACCTGCTCTGCCACCTGAGCTACAGCAACCCCATACCCCATAGAAGCTGAGTGTATGCTGACCTCTAGTTCAGCAGCCAGAGCCTTATCTTTAACAGTTAACATAAGCAGAGATAAGCAGTCAGGCTCGCAGCCCCTGTTTCTACCTGTTGATGTTTTTATAACATAATCAGTGAAGTCTGTTTAGGCTGACATTCATCTTTGCTTTGAGTTGCCGGCTTTGTGCTCACATTTAAATACTAAAAGAAAATTTCTATGTGCATCCTCATTAGGATGTGAATTTGTATTTCGGTGTGTGAAGTATCCAGAGGTTTATAACTTTAACTGGTAATTGTGAGTCAATGCATTTCAGATCAATTTAACAGAGTAACAAGAAAGTAATGTAATGAATAGTGTAAAAAAAATTACTTTCTCCTGGTGAGTAATTAGGTAACATACTGCAATACTTTTAAGAAAAGTAATGAGTAATGTGTACATGACTTTTCTTGAGTAACGATCCCAACACTTCACCTAATATAGGGCGACAAAAAAACTTAATTTTTAAAGAGAACTTTTAAGTAATTTTTTAAGTTAAATCTGATAAGTATGTTAGTCCTTCTTCAAACTTATTAACTTTAAACAAAAGATTCCTTCACACTCATTGTAGAATCTGCTCTTGAATTTCTAGGAACAGTATGTGAACTAGATATATCATTCTTTTTATACCACAGAATTAAACAGACTTTTAATAATATATGAAATCACAGAATCATAAATCCAAAAACATGATGAACACACATTCTTTTAGTTTATTATTGCATGTTTTACATCTCTGTGACAGAGCTACTTTGATCCTATGTTGCTTCTTTAAATAAACTGCTTGTAGTTCAGATCAAAGTCCAATGAGCACATTGTAAGTGAACCTGGTTTATAGCGAAATGGTATATTATATTCCACTGGGGCATGTGCAAGCTATTGTATTTATTTTAAAATTTATGGATGTGTTTTATTATCATCAGAGCATAATTCACATTAAGGTTGCAGCATTGGTTAAGGGGTCTATTTATGCAAACAATACGCTGACCGAAACGGCCTGTTGTATACGGCTTTCATTCAAACAAGAACTGCTGCTCGCCAGCAGTACATAACAGATGGTTACCAGTGGGGTTTTTGTCCATGCAAACAAAATAATGTTATATTCCTGTGTGCATAATTCAAGGGAATCAACCGCATTATGCTAAATTATGTTCAATAATAACAACCCTGGTCAGCTAATGTCAAATCTATTATTCACATTCTAATCTCATCCTCGCTAATTTTAATATTAAGGGTTAGACGAGTTGATGCATAACAAAATATAGCGTGACATCTGGCCCCTCTTTAATTGGTCTTCAAAGATTATTATCATGTAAAAACTGAATTCTAAACATTGACGTTTGAACATGGAAATGTGACATTAGATGGTAGAAAAGGTGGCATTTTGAGCAGACTGAACCTGAATAGGAAGTAAGTTCATTAGGAAAGTCAAAGAAGTGCTCTGTATGAGACATGCTTTTTTGGAGAGCTAAAATCAGCTTAGATAATGTAATGTCAGAAAATCCCTATCATTAGTGGAAATATGGTGATATCCTGTCTAAGCTTCACTTTCCACTATAATCTGACTGACAGAAACAGTGTTATAATGTGACAAAAGTTGTGTTCAAGAGGAGCACCTGAAGTAGGTTCCAATAAAAGTCCTTATCTGCCAGTAACCCCATGGGCTGAAGTATAACTTTATCTTTAATTAAAAATATTGAATATTTTATTTGGTTGACCTGTGACACTGAGAATGATCAAGACAGCAACAACAACTGGGAGGCATAAGCTAATTAGGGTAAGTCTGAGTGTGAAATATCTTTATATATGTGGTGCACATACACTAAGAAAACACATTACAAAATTCCAAACAGCTTGCCTGATGTCAGCACATTGCTTCTGCTTCCTGTAGGCTTTTAAGCAGCACTATGCCTACCCAAAGCAGAAATTGGAAAAAGCTTCTTTTAATTCCCAGGATGCAAAGTGATGGAGCAAGGGGAGTTTTCTAAATGATGAGCTCTTGCAAATTGATGACTAGTGGAGATCACTGACAACTTCAAAGCTGTGCGGATCCAGGTCAGCTGAATTAATGTGTCCTGGTTAAAGATGAACCTGCATTGATCCACATCCACTCAGTCAATGATGCAGTATAATATTAAGAAAAAATACCAAAATAAAAATGATGGTCTTACTCAGAAATAAAACCAGCCAATCATCCACTGATTTCTAACATATAAGAACAACTGCCTCAATTAGGCACCGCTTTGTTTTCTAAATTTGCAAATCCCAGGCCCAACAGTCTTTGATTTCTTGTTTTGCATAGTTGATGCAAATATACAGTATTTGCTGTGATGCTTGTCTGGTTTTGAGTGTCTCGTAATCCATCAAGTAAGCAGTGGACCAAGAGGCATGTAGTTTTCCTCTCATTTTCCTTTCCAACACAAGTAGTTGGATCGCTGACATTCTTTGACTGATACACAGCGGTAGAAGTTGTTAAGATGGTTAAATAGCAGAAAAGTGCAGTCATGCAATTAGCATGGGAGGATTTTTCATTCTTTAGCTTTAGAGAAGACAGAACTTTTAAGAGCAGCCCCCCCTCCCGTCATCTGTTTCTTCCGCCATCAATTTGATCTTTTAAAATAAACACAGCATTCCCATGTGTTGGAATTCTGCATCAGAGATAAATCTCGCAGACATGTCCTGCTTGGTTTATTTATTTTCATTTACAGCTTGTCAGTGTATTTTTTATGTGGATTTCACTGTCACTTCTACTCAATTAAGTTTTTCTAATTGATATTAGAAAAAAATGCTCAAACTCTGTTGATTCTGTAGAGTATGACTATTAACGACTGAAAACGTAATCACTTCACTTTCAGTTTCAATTAAATTTTATTTATATAGCACCAAATTAAAACAGCAGTCACCTTAAGGCAGCGGTCCCCAACCCCGAGCCTCGGACTGGTACCGGTCTGTGAGTCGTTTGGTACCGGGCCGCGAGAGTTGAGGCTCAGGTGTGAAATGTATGGTTTTCAGGGTTTTTATCAGTTTTCAGCGTTATTTTGTTATCGTTTTTATTGTTAACTCGGTTTTCCTGGGTCTTTTCACGTGTGTTATGAATAAATCTTATTTTTTTCGGT
>NW_024582449.1:923565-949152 GCF_018398535.1 Haplochromis burtoni
GGCGACCTTCCGGTTACAGATGCGATTCCCAACCCCCTGAGCCACGGTTGCCCTCAAATACCCTCAAATCAATGCATATCATCTTATCCAGCTGATTGTCAGGCCTGGGAAAGATGCTATCTGTTTGGTTAGCGAGATCTGTGCGAGTCCATCAACCTGTGTGTTGACATCATGATGTGTGTAGGACAAACTAATCAGCAGATACTTATCGCGTCCTGGGAATGAGTTGTAGAGGTCACCGGGTTGGAAAAAAAGGCCTCACAGACACATGCGTGAAAAATGAATCTTTCAAAAACTGAAATGCCACAGGAGGTAAAACAAATAGTAACATCCATCATAAAGTAAGTAAGTAGTGCATATGAAATACAGGAGGACAGACTTGTACTAATTGACTGACTAAATGGAAATAAATGTTAGTTTCTGCCTTAGTTAATAACATGAAAACCTTCCCAAAAATGTAGCCATAAAAACTGTATTTGTATCTCCTTTTATTAGGTACAGCTGTGGGATTTGCTGCAGTTGTTCAGAGCACATCCATGCACAGGAAGTATTAGCATCACAGTTGGGAACCAAAACTGCTCAGATGGTGCTTTAAGCTCAGAGAGTTCTCTGAATTTAATGGGTCATTGCGGTGACTCAGTAGTTTTGCAGCACAAACCGCTGCACCATCTGCAGCACTGTTTGCTCTTTGACAAACAGTCTCCACAGGATCACGTCTAATCTGACTGAGTGGTAAATGGTAAATGGCCTGCATTTGTATAGCGCTTTACTCAGTCCCTAAGGACCCCAAAGCGCTTTACACTACAGTCATTCACCAATTCACACAATGGCAATGGCAAGCTACGTTGTAGCCACAGCTGCCCTGGGGCGCACTGACAGAGGCGAGGCTGCTGGACACTGGCGCCACCAGGCCCTCTGACCACCACCAGTAGGCAAACACGGGGTTAGTATCTTGCCCAAGGATATTTGGCATGCAGCCAGGAGGCAGCCTGGGATCGAACCACCGACCTTCTGATTAGTGGCTGACCTGCTCTGCCACCTGAGCTACAGCAACCCCATACCCCATAGAAGCTGAGTGTATGCTGACCTCTAGTTCAGCAGCCAGAGCCTTATCTTTAACAGTTAACATAAGCAGAGATAAGCAGTCAGGCTCGCAGCCCCTGTTTCTACCTGTTGATGTTTTTATAACATAATCAGTGAAGTCTGTTTAGGCTGACATTCATCTTTGCTTTGAGTTGCCGGCTTTGTGCTCACATTTAAATACTAAAAGAAAATTTCTATGTGCATCCTCATTAGGATGTGAATTTGTATTTCGGTGTGTGAAGTATCCAGAGGTTTATAACTTTAACTGGTAATTGTGAGTCAATGCATTTCAGATCAATTTAACAGAGTAACAAGAAAGTAATGTAATGAATAGTGTAAAAAAAATTACTTTCTCCTGGTGAGTAATTAGGTAACATACTGCAATACTTTTAAGAAAAGTAATGAGTAATGTGTACATGACTTTTCTTGAGTAACGATCCCAACACTTCACCTAATATAGGGCGACAAAAAAACTTAATTTTTAAAGAGAACTTTTAAGTAATTTTTTAAGTTAAATCTGATAAGTATGTTAGTCCTTCTTCAAACTTATTAACTTTAAACAAAAGATTCCTTCACACTCATTGTAGAATCTGCTCTTGAATTTCTAGGAACAGTATGTGAACTAGATATATCATTCTTTTTATACCACAGAATTAAACAGACTTTTAATAATATATGAAATCACAGAATCATAAATCCAAAAACATGATGAACACACATTCTTTTAGTTTATTATTGCATGTTTTACATCTCTGTGACAGAGCTACTTTGATCCTATGTTGCTTCTTTAAATAAACTGCTTGTAGTTCAGATCAAAGTCCAATGAGCACATTGTAAGTGAACCTGGTTTATAGCGAAATGGTATATTATATTCCACTGGGGCATGTGCAAGCTATTGTATTTATTTTAAAATTTATGGATGTGTTTTATTATCATCAGAGCATAATTCACATTAAGGTTGCAGCATTGGTTAAGGGGTCTATTTATGCAAACAATACGCTGACCGAAACGGCCTGTTGTATACGGCTTTCATTCAAACAAGAACTGCTGCTCGCCAGCAGTACATAACAGATGGTTACCAGTGGGGTTTTTGTCCATGCAAACAAAATAATGTTATATTCCTGTGTGCATAATTCAAGGGAATCAACCGCATTATGCTAAATTATGTTCAATAATAACAACCCTGGTCAGCTAATGTCAAATCTATTATTCACATTCTAATCTCATCCTCGCTAATTTTAATATTAAGGGTTAGACGAGTTGATGCATAACAAAATATAGCGTGACATCTGGCCCCTCTTTAATTGGTCTTCAAAGATTATTATCATGTAAAAACTGAATTCTAAACATTGACGTTTGAACATGGAAATGTGACATTAGATGGTAGAAAAGGTGGCATTTTGAGCAGACTGAACCTGAATAGGAAGTAAGTTCATTAGGAAAGTCAAAGAAGTGCTCTGTATGAGACATGCTTTTTTGGAGAGCTAAAATCAGCTTAGATAATGTAATGTCAGAAAATCCCTATCATTAGTGGAAATATGGTGATATCCTGTCTAAGCTTCACTTTCCACTATAATCTGACTGACAGAAACAGTGTTATAATGTGACAAAAGTTGTGTTCAAGAGGAGCACCTGAAGTAGGTTCCAATAAAAGTCCTTATCTGCCAGTAACCCCATGGGCTGAAGTATAACTTTATCTTTAATTAAAAATATTGAATATTTTATTTGGTTGACCTGTGACACTGAGAATGATCAAGACAGCAACAACAACTGGGAGGCATAAGCTAATTAGGGTAAGTCTGAGTGTGAAATATCTTTATATATGTGGTGCACATACACTAAGAAAACACATTACAAAATTCCAAACAGCTTGCCTGATGTCAGCACATTGCTTCTGCTTCCTGTAGGCTTTTAAGCAGCACTATGCCTACCCAAAGCAGAAATTGGAAAAAGCTTCTTTTAATTCCCAGGATGCAAAGTGATGGAGCAAGGGGAGTTTTCTAAATGATGAGCTCTTGCAAATTGATGACTAGTGGAGATCACTGACAACTTCAAAGCTGTGCGGATCCAGGTCAGCTGAATTAATGTGTCCTGGTTAAAGATGAACCTGCATTGATCCACATCCACTCAGTCAATGATGCAGTATAATATTAAGAAAAAATACCAAAATAAAAATGATGGTCTTACTCAGAAATAAAACCAGCCAATCATCCACTGATTTCTAACATATAAGAACAACTGCCTCAATTAGGCACCGCTTTGTTTTCTAAATTTGCAAATCCCAGGCCCAACAGTCTTTGATTTCTTGTTTTGCATAGTTGATGCAAATATACAGTATTTGCTGTGATGCTTGTCTGGTTTTGAGTGTCTCGTAATCCATCAAGTAAGCAGTGGACCAAGAGGCATGTAGTTTTCCTCTCATTTTCCTTTCCAACACAAGTAGTTGGATCGCTGACATTCTTTGACTGATACACAGCGGTAGAAGTTGTTAAGATGGTTAAATAGCAGAAAAGTGCAGTCATGCAATTAGCATGGGAGGATTTTTCATTCTTTAGCTTTAGAGAAGACAGAACTTTTAAGAGCAGCCCCCCCTCCCGTCATCTGTTTCTTCCGCCATCAATTTGATCTTTTAAAATAAACACAGCATTCCCATGTGTTGGAATTCTGCATCAGAGATAAATCTCGCAGACATGTCCTGCTTGGTTTATTTATTTTCATTTACAGCTTGTCAGTGTATTTTTTATGTGGATTTCACTGTCACTTCTACTCAATTAAGTTTTTCTAATTGATATTAGAAAAAAATGCTCAAACTCTGTTGATTCTGTAGAGTATGACTATTAACGACTGAAAACGTAATCACTTCACTTTCAGTTTCAATTAAATTTTATTTATATAGCACCAAATTAAAACAGCAGTCACCTTAAGGCAGCGGTCCCCAACCCCGAGCCTCGGACTGGTACCGGTCTGTGAGTCGTTTGGTACCGGGCCGCGAGAGTTGAGGCTCAGGTGTGAAATGTATGGTTTTCAGGGTTTTTATCAGTTTTCAGCGTTATTTTGTTATCGTTTTTATTGTTAACTCGGTTTTCCTGGGTCTTTTCACGTGTGTTATGAATAAATCTTATTTTTTTCGGTACTGGTAGTAGTTTTATTTTGTTGTACTTATCCGCGACACCTTAAAGGCCGGTCCGTGAAAATATTGTTGGGCATAAACCGGTCCATGGCGCAAAAAAGGTTGGGGACCGCTGCCTTAAGGTGCTTTACATAGTAATATAAAGACCCTAGAATAATTGAAAACTCGACCCCCACTGAGCAAGTACTTGGTGAGAGTAGGGAGGAAAAACTTCCATTTAAAAGGAAGCAGAACCAGCCTCATCAAAGTGCTCTATTGGGATTATACAATACTATGGGGTCCTTAAGATAAGATGGGGGCTGATTATTCAAGCTCAAATATGTGAGGAGATGGATTTTAAATCCAATTTTCTCTCTTTCTAGTGCCAGTCAGTACACTCCAACATTTTGGCTTTTCAGGGAGAATTAGTAAATGTTTGTTATAAATGTTTGCTGTTTGGGGAATTTAAATTGTAAATTATGATATATTAGCCATAAAAATCAATCTAATCGCAGCAATGCTGCAAATATTCGTTTGACTTTAGAAATGTTCTTATTCACAATTTAGAAGACTTGATAACTGGCTGCTAGTAGGCAATAAGCCAAGATGACAGGAAAGATTGCACATGGACATAAAGTATATTGCAAAAAGTATTCACTCACCCATCCAAATAATTGCATTCAGGTGTTCCAACCACTTCAATGGTCACAGGTGTTTAAAATTAAGCATCTAGGCATGCAGACTGTTTCTACAAACATTTGCCAAAGAATGGGTCGCTCTCAGGAGCTCAGTGAATTCCAGTGTGGTACCGTGATAGGATGTCAGCTGTGCAACAAGTCCAGCCGTGAAATTTCCTCACCACTAAATATTCCACAGTCAACTGTTCATGGTATTATAACAAAGTGGGTAATTTAACAAAGAGAGGGGGAATAACAGCAACTCAGCCACTAAGAGGTAGGCCATGGAAAATCACAGAGCAGGGCCAGCTGATGTTGAGGCGCATAGTGCACAGAGGTCACCAACTTTCTACAAAGACAGATTAGCTCAAGAGAGCAAATCTCTTAAGAGAGAGCTTCATGGAATGGGTTTCCATGGCCTACCAGCTCCATTCAAGCCTTAGATCATCAAAGCACCAGATGCAATGGTGTAAAGCATGCCAACACTGGACTCTATAGAAGTGGGCGAGTCACTCTTCTTCGTTTGGCACTCTGATGGATGAATCTGGGTATCACGGTTGCCACAAGAACGGTACTTGTCTGACTGCACTGCGCCAAGCATATAGTTTGGTGGAGGGGGCGTTTTTGGTACGGGGTTTTTTCCTGTTTCAACATGACAGTAAACCAACACACAAAGTAAGGTCCATAATTACATGGATGAGAGAGTTTGGTGTGGAAGAATTTGATCGGCCTGCACAGAGTCCTGACCTCAACCTGGTAGAACACCTTTGGAATGAATTAGAGTGGAAACTTCCCAAAAATCCCACTGAACACACTCCTAAACATTGTGGAAAGCCTTTCCAGAGGAGTTACAACTGTTACAAATGCAAAAGGTGAGCCGGCATCATATTAAACCCTGTTGATAGAGATGTTACATGTGTGTGAAGGCAAATGGAATATAGTGTGAGTATTTTATTTAATACATGTTTTTATATATGTAACTTAAGGTAGTAATTAGTGAACTTAAGATGTGGTGATTCTCTGACTAAAACCACACATTTACATTACAGAAATGAAAATCCTATCAATCTTCTCATTGAACTCTTTGCAATCAATCACATCAACAAACTTCCGATTGTCAAATTATTCTTTTAAAGCTCCATGACAGTTACTGGACAGGAAGTGACCTGTGAGTAATTTATTTCAAAATACCGCTTTCAAAGGAATGTGTGCACAGCTAAATCTATGGACTTTCCGTACTTTCCTTCAGAGAGCCAGCCAGGAGTGTTTCTGGCTAACAAAGATAACAATGCTTTGCATGCGCAGTAACACATCCAAACATACAGGCTGAAATATATTGCAAACTGGAGAGAAGCACTGTCAGGGAGTTACAGTAGAAATGGCAGTCGTTCAGCTGGGTTGAGTACTGGGACACAGAGAACAAAGGAGGCCTCCGCATTCTGTGCTGGGAGTTTGCAGTGTGAAAAGGAAAGGATGGCTAGTGTTTCCTTTCCTTCCATTACCCAAAGGTCTTAATTAGTTTAGGTTAATCATGCACTGCTATAATTGACTACCGTTGTTTCTTCTTTTCATCTATCAATTCACTGCCTGGAACCAACCTGGAGTGGGGCACCTCATTTCACGTAACAACACTGATACACCCCAATTCCCTAATATGATTGTTCTAATGCTCCATTCCTCCTTCTCTCTCTTTCTTTCTTTAATCTCTCATTCACACATTTCTCTTTGTGTCTCACACAGACACCTAATTGCGGACACAACACATATTGTACCAATATTGCTTTGTTTTTTTTCAGTCTCTTGTTTACAGTTTTAAGCAGGAGGTCCATGACACAAGATTTGAGACTGTGTGATCATTAATCATGAATCAGTCCAGTCTAATTATAATTCACATTTGCTGCAGAAAATTGCAATTTGTTGATGGTTAAAATAGGTAATCTAGTCTCGCACTGTAATTTTTTTTTTTTTGCTTTGATTATTTTATCATAAAAGCTAAGACATTTTTATATACAAAATCAGCAAGAGGGCACTTGTAATCACAAGGTGCACCCGAAAAACATTAATCAGAAATGCTAATTTTTTTCAGTTTTCAGGTGGCATGCTCCTTGTATGGGTTTAATCTAAGCTATTTGTAAAGTTAATGAACATCAGTTTTATGTAGTTTATGACAACTTCAAACTATTCAATACTTGGCTGTTTCAGTATCTACATAGTTTTATAGAAAAATGTGTAGGAACTTAGAAATATTATTCTGTTGTTTATTCACCACAACAATTACATATGGTATATACAGATCAGAGTTCTGGTATTATACAAAGTGTTGATTAGCTAAAAGTCAGAAACAGGCTATCACAAAGCTGGTGAAAATGTTCACCTGCATGCCAATTTCTAGGGATCCTTATCCCTTTGTTTTTGCTAGTCATTTTAATTTGGATATTTCAAAATCATCCCAGTCACATTGCTATAGAACCTGGTGAGGTGGTTCACAAAGCAAGCAGACTGCAATAAGGAAAGTTTTTGCATCATTACATCACTGACATCATTCTTCTCCTGTGGCCAGCTTGCTTTTCCAGCTGTGTAACTGATGACTGGCAGCACATGCATCTTAATGGATTCAGTATTATTCCTATTGTTTTGAGCTGTATTTATTTCTCTGGCTAGCTGACCAACCAGTGCTCTGGCTGATCAGTTGGCTTCTAGTCTTGTTTTCCACAACGTCATTGAATTTACGACGTAGGTAGGTTTTAAGCAGGAGGTAGCAACTTGGACGAGAAACTGTAAAGTGATGATAAAGCTTAATGGAACACCAGAAGAGGCTAAGGTGATCACGATTAAGGATCTCGAGGAATTGGATATATATAAGTGATAATACTACTGGAGTTGACTGTATGGAAGAGGACCAGAGTCAGGTTGTAATTTGGGCATAGGACTGTGATAAGATCGCTGGATTTTCTCTATATGTTGGTAGACAAATGCACGATTGCTAATGTTGTTTCGTTTTTTGTTTTTTTGGGGGGTTTTTTTGTGAGAATAATAGTCATTTAAAGAATACTCATTTATAAGGAGCGATGATTTAGATTATAAATCATATGATTTTGAAGCCAATATTGATCTAGAAGGGAATATGCTTAACACAATTAATGAGACATGTGAATATTATACGGAGGAGCAATTTAGAGATAACATTGATATAAGTAATATATTTTCTTTAATTCATTTTAATTGAAGAAGCCTCTATAAAAATATTGCTCCGATTAATGATTTTTTGCATAGTTTGAGAGGCAAGTTTAAAGTAATTGCGTTATCTGAAACATGGCTAGATGAGAAAAGGGGCTGTGATTTTTATATTGATGGGTATGAGTTATATTACATAAATAGATCTAATAAGAAGGCAGGAGGGGTGGCACTTTTTGTTAACTGTGATCTGAAATGTAAACAACTTAAAGATATGTCTATGGTTATTGACGACTTAATGGAGACTGTTACAGTACAATTAGAAATGGAAAGAAGAAGTAATATAATTGTTAGGTGTGTATATATAGAAAACCTGGAACACTGACAGAAAAATGTATAGGTGTAGTGGAAGATTTATTAAGTAGGGCTAAGGGAAATAAGACTTTCTGTTTGTGTGGGGATTATAATATTGATTTTCTAAAAGAGACTAATCACATGGCATCAGACTTATTAGAATTACTACTTGGAAATGGATTATACCCTCTGATTTCAAAGCCAAGTAGAATAACGGATACATCAGCAACATTAATTGATCATATTTTTATTAATAGTTTAGGGCAGCGGTCCCCAACCTTTTTTGCGCTACAGACCGGTTCATGCCCGACAATATTTTCATGGACCGGCCTTTAAGGTGTCACGGATCAATACAACAAAATAAAACTAGTACCGGTACCGAAAAAAAGATTTATTCATAACACACGTGAAAAGACCCAGGAAAACCGAGTTAACGATAAAAACGATAACAAAATAACCCTGAAAACCATACATTTCACACCTGAGCCTCAACTCTCGTGGCCCGGTACCAAATGACTCATGGACCAGTACCGGTCCAAGGCCCGGGGTTTGGGGACCGCTGGTTTAGGGAATAATATTAAAAGTGGCCTCATCATAAATGATATAAGTGATCATTTACCTGTTTTTTTTACTTTAGATTACAATATGAGAAATCATAAGGAGGAGGAGGAAGAGCAATTGGACAGATGTATAAGGATAAGAAATGAGGATGCAATAAATAAATTTAGACATGATCTCATAGAAGAGGATTGGAAGGACGTTTATGTAAATGATGTTAATGTCGCATATGATGCGTTTTTAAATACTTATTTGGCCTTGTATGGAAAACATTGTCCACTGGTACCGCTTAAGTTTAAGAAGAAGAAAACTAATTTTAAACCATGGATAACTAAGGGGCTAGTAAACGCGTGCAAAAAGAAGAACAAACTATACAGCGATTATATAAAACTCAGAACAAAGACCGCTGAAATGAAATATAAAGTCTATAAAAATAGGCTAGTATTAATATTGAGGAAGGCCAAGAAAGAATACTATAACAAACTATTTCAAGAAAAGAAAAATAATATAAAGGGTATTTGGAATATTTTCAGAGAGATATTAGGCAATAAGAATGTTGCCTTAGATTTGCATAAGTATTTTTATAAGGAAAATAATATTATAAAGACATGAATGAAGTGGTAAATGAATTCAGTTCCTTTTTTGTAAATATTGGCCCTAATTTGGCAAATCGAATTCGAAAACATGATAAGTTAGAACAAAAGAATGATTGGAAAGGTGAAAGCAGAGTAGTTAAGTCTATATTTTTAGCTGATATCACTGAAAACGAAATTGCAGCAATTTTAAATAAGACTAAAAATAAGACATCTACTGATTGCGATGGTTTAGATATGGTTATAGTTAAAAAAGACATTAGACTGTATAATTACTCCTCTTTGTTATATTTTCAATCTTTCATTCCATACTGGCATATTTCCTGACAGAATGAAAGTGGCAAAAGTGATACCTCTGTATAAAAAGGGAGATAAACATAGTTTTAATAATTATAGGCCAGTGTCACTTCTGTCACAGTTTTCTAAAGTTCTTGAAAAACCTTTTGTGGAAAGACTTGATAGCTTTATTGAAAAACATCAATTACTAAGTGAAAATCAATATGGTTTTCGGAAAAATAAATCAACGGCATTAGCACTGACGACTACTATTGACGATATTTCATGTGCAACAGATAATAATAAATATACAATAGGAGTATTTATTGACTTAAAAAAGCTTTTGATACGCTGCAACATTCTATTTTGATTTCTAAGCTTAATACTTATGGGGTGAGAGGAATTGCATTAAACTGGTTAAGTAGTTATCTAGAAAATAGGACTCAGTATGTGCATTATTTAGGCATTTCCTCTGAAAGACTGAAAACTGAATGTGGGGTTCCTCAAGGGTCTGTTTTGGGACCAAACCTTTTTAATTTATATATAAATGATATTTTTGATGTGTCCAAAATGTTAAGTTCCATTTTGTTTGCAGATGATACAAAATTTTATTGTGCTGGGGATAAATTGAAAGAATTGGCTGAATTAATGGTTTCTGAAATGGAAAAACTAAAAAAATGGTTTGATGTAAACAAATTATCTTTGAACTTGACAAAAACAAAATTTATGATTTTTGGAAATCGGGTATGTTGTGGAAGTTTTCCGTTAAATAAAGCCTGCAGACGAGCGGTGAGCGGAGCTAACATTCTTTAATCCAAACACACAAAGAACAGAAAACCAAGCTTGTGGAGAGCCTACATGACCGCGGGGAAGACGGTCAGCAGAGTCTCTCTGAGCCTAGCATGGCTCTCAGTTAAATACCTTCTTCAGGAACAAAAGGCAGTACACAGCTGTTTCACACATAAGGTTCACACTCCCTCCCAGAGTCCTCAAAGAGACAAAAGATTCTTCCAGTGGAGCTGTCTGCCTCCCCCAACTTCCTTACTACACCCCCACCATTTGTCTTAATGTATGAGTGTGAGACTTGTTAAAATCCAGTGGCACCAAGGCATTATACAATAAAATAATGTGATTAATACATAAGTAAAAGAAATTCCTATACAGGTAAAAGAGGATGAAGTAATTTTGTCCATTGATGGAGTTCCGATTGAGAGAGTTACTGAACTCCATTTTTGGGGGGTAGTATTGGATGATAAATTAAAATGGAAATCTCATACTGAACATGTTAGAAAAAAGATGGTTTAAAATATTTATATTCTGGGTAATGTTAGAGATATATTAGATTATAAGGCAATGCGTATTTTATATTTCTCACTAATTTTCCTCTATCTCAGTTATTGTGCTGAGGTGTAGGGGAATTCATATGTGACTTATATAAATCCTCTATACTTGTTACAGAAGAAAGTGGTACGAATGGTTCATAATGTTAAATATAGAGAACATACAAATAATCTGTTTATAAAATCGAAATTGTCGAAATTTGAAGACTCAGTGTAATTACAGACATTATAATTCATGTGCAAGGCAAGAAATAATACATTACCTGTTAAGTTACAAAGTTTATTTGTATTGTGTTCAGGAAGTGGGGACAGTAGAAGGAAGTTTGACTTTAAGCACCAGTTTGCTAGGACTACACAAAGGCTAATGTGTCTGACAGTTAAAGGTATAAGAATATGGAATTCTCTTCAAGATAATTTCAAGAGTTGTGCAAACATGCACCGTTTTAAAAAGTGTTACATACTTAAAAGGATAAATCAATATGAAGAACATGAAAGTAATTTAGGCTAAATGTGGAAGAAAAAAAATCCATTGCCATTTAGTGCTGTATATTGCTGATTATATTGATTTGTTGTTCAGTTTTGCATTGTTACATAAAAATAGATGTTAGAGGGTTTTTGGGGGGTTATTGGCACCCTCTTGTAAGAATATTTGGATTGTAGATAGGGGGCAGGTGCTAACAAGAATTTATTCTTCTTCCTGCTCCTTTTCACCCATGGGTGCAGTCTTATATTAATGGGAAGGAGGTTCTGTATGTAGGAAACGAAACACTGTTGAACCATGTGTGAAATAAATAAAGAAATGAATGAAATGAAATGAATGTTATCAGTTCCATCTCAGTACCAGATTTACTAAGAATGGCTATCACAAAAACATACCATTGGTAGTGAAATGTTCTGCAGGAGATACTAACAATGGGCCACCCTATGAACACAGTTAGACTGTTCAGTTCAACAGTGACCAATGCAATGTACAAAGAGCAGCACTATTTAGAGGGCCAAATATGAGCAGTGAGTAGTCTGTTTGGTTAGCAGAATTCTTGCACTCACATGTGTCTTTTTGGAAACAAGATCAAAAACAAATCAGTTAGGCAGCTGAAGGATTGATACATGTTTTTATATAAAGGCAAACTCTTGAGCACGTTTTGGGGACTGTGTGTGGGACAATAACACAACAAAAACACAATTTAACGATAGATGAAGGTGATAAATGAATGTCTACAAACCAGGACTCGCGTGTAATTATGCAATATCAGAATAAGCGGTAACTGACACATCAAAAGCTGTTGATGATTGCAGTGGTGAGTTTGGGATTGCATTTAACAACAAAGTATTTTAAAGTTCAGAAAATTGAGGGGGTTGGACATTGGCTTTTTTTTACTCTGATTTTCAGTATAGTCCTCGTACCTGACTATTTTGAGAGCTTTTTTCAAATTTTGATTGTTAAGCCACTGAACCCTGAGCTATGAATCATTTAAACACAAAACAGGCTTTTTATTCAAAAGATGAAGTAGTATTATGTCTACACATAAGAGATGACTTTGCAAAGAATCAATTTAAATGATATTTTTTGGCACTCTGTCACGTACAGCCTGTTTGTTTCTTAAGTTTTAAGATGAATATAAATAAAAATTCCAAAGATAACACAGTTTGACAGGCACAAAATATTAGTTTTGCAACAACTAAGTGATTAGTGAAGAGCTCTTAGCTGAAAACTTGTCATATGAGAAACACGATCAGAAGGATCTTTATTTGGCCACACAACCAGAAATTTGACTCCTCTTCCCATTGCTCTCTTCATGATAGATAGATAGATAGATAGATAGATAGATAGATAGATAATGTCAAGAAGCTGTTCAGCCTTTATTTTGTGATACAGTACTGTATTTCCATATATGCACATTTCTATAAATTGCTCTCCCATTTTCTGAGCAAAACATACTGAAATGAGTTGTAGTTCAAGACTTTTGTACAACATTGTGGGTCAAAACAAGGTACATAGATCAAAACTGAGAAGCCCGAGCATTACCTCCAAAAAAGTAGATGTAACAATGTAACTAAAGAGTGGGAGAATATTCAGAGCTTACTCTAGGACTGTAAGGTTACTGGAGCTTCAGTTGCAGGTGTGTCAGGTGACAATTGCATACACCCCAGGAAGTCACACTTTAGCTGAAAGGTAGGCACAAGGTGAGGGGGAGGATAGAATGCAAGGGAGAGGTGTAAGAGGGAGAGAATATATATTTTTCATAGGGATATACTATAACTAGGGATAAAAGAGAGAAGGGGGGATGGAATGTTAGTATGAGTCTGTGACACAGGTATAGCTAAGGTCAAGAAAGAGAAATGCCAAAAACTATTCTATATTTAAATTTTCATGATGTCCCTGTTCTGAAGTGAGGTGTAATTATGAACGAAATTAAGAAAAGGTGTTTGTGGTTTTCTTTTTTCAGTCTTGTTTCACCACATGGTCACGTGTGTGGGGACTGAAACGATTTTCTTGAACTTGTGATAGTAGCTTTCCTTGATTAAGTAGTGGGGGACCTGCTGCTTCTTAGTTAATGTAGTCACTATTGGTCCTCTGGTCATCCACAGTTCTCATATATGTTGCATTTAACTGTTACAGGAGGAATCAGTTCTGTAATCTGAGTCATGGTCCATGTCCTCATTCTGCAGCCTGCATCTCATCAGGATTGTCTTAGTTCCTGAATACTTTACTTGAAGCTTGTTAATCCAGATGATGACTGTGTGATGACTTTAGCTGAGTTTCTCTCACTCAGTTTCAGAGATTGCACAGCATTAGGGGGTGGAGGCCCTGGTTTTGAGCCTGGGGCTGCTTACTGGAGATGTGCTTTGCTGTAACCTCATACTTTACTAATATGCATTTTGACCATCGTAACAAATATTAAGAATACTCCCCGAGTGGAGTTAATCTAATAACCGGTTCAGGCAATTTTACTCTATAACTTAGAGCTCGGTTAGCGATGCCGTTGAAATTCCTATTACTAACTTGCGAACATGAAAACTGTGCAACATAATAACCTACTAGTAAATCAATACAGCTAGGGCCCAGTCCCAGAAATCTTTAATATAACTTTACAAGTCATCACTAAAAAATATTTTCTGACCCTTTAAGTAAATTCTGCCAACCTTACAGTTAAGACTTAATAGATAATTAGTTTAACCTTGAAAATCCATAATTAATAGAATAAAAGAATATTTCACTAACTTAAATTTCAGCTGCACATCAGGCCATGAGGCAGCATCAGCTTCACAAGCATGCACCTGCACAAGCATGCACCTGCACCCTGTAGGGTGCAGGTGCATGCTTGTGCAGGTGCATGCTTGTGAAGTTATCTCCAGTGCAGTTTTGGTCTGTTTTTACTACAGCTTCAAATCACACTGGGAGTTTTTCAGATGCAGAGGGTTTAGTCTGCACTGATTCTTTTATGCCAAAAATTGACTGAATTCTTTATGCCGTTTGTCTGTCTGACTTCAGCGCAGGTTAAAATGACGCCCATAAAAAACAGTCCCATCCCTGTTTTAAGCATTAGTTGAGTGAAAAGCTGCTCCTGGGGCGATTGGAAATGCAAGCATTCTCTAATTCTCTCGTGTGAATGCGATCAGCTCTCACAGCTGCATTGGAATTATAATGAGATACACAATTTTTGACTTTTACCCATAAATGTATATATAAATTGCTGATCAAAAAGATGTCTCTCAACTTGGTAACACTGCCAGTGCATTACACAAGTTTGACTTTTTCTTTGTTGTTAAATAAAATAAAATACAAATAAAGGTAATATCGGACGCCAGTTCATACAAACTCTGAATCTGACTTTGCCAACCCTGCTGGGAGGCACGGGGTGAGATAATAGCTAGTCTGTGCACACTGCATATGTGAGAACATAAGTGTCTTTGTCAGCGCCTCCCGCCGTTTCCTTCAGGGCTGAAGGGCATAGATGCAAAACAGAGATTTTCCTTTTGAGTATAAAAAAACAAAACAGATGTGTTGTGGCATCAGAGAAGGTTCTACTGCAGCTGTGAATAAAGTAAATTTAGACTCAATCGATTTTGGCAGATTTTCATATTTCCAACAATTCAGGAGAAAGATTAAACAGCTGCAGAGCAGCTGATGTGGTCCCGCTTCTCTTGGCACCTGCACTCTTATCAGCAGCCCACTGCTTTTTCCCTTTTTTTTCTATGAAGAAAAATTAAAATTATCACAGAGAAACACTCTGAACATCCTGAGCTCACCTAGAGTTGATATAAAATAAATAAAGGAATTTCACACCAACTGTGCAAAGCAAATGTGTTTGTTTGTTTTTTTATTTTTTCCGTCACATTTTAATGGTGTCTGTCCCTCGAGGGGGAGCCGTGCCGTGCGAACCTGTTTCCTGATTGAGGCATATCTTGGTGGGTTTTCATATTCCAGTTTATGGTGCCCTCAAATTGTTCATGTCTAATTTTGGTGTGCCACTTTCTGTGTTTATTCAGGGCTAACAGCAAGTCTTGGATTGGATGACAAACCAAAGAGACAGGCTGACACTGGGCTGTCAGGGTGATGCCAAGCCATCTGCTCCTCTGGTGCTTCCAAGTGGGAGTGAGGTGGGCAGGAGTGGAGAAGAAAAAGAATAAGAATCCTAACACTAACCCTGCAAACTGTCTTTTGGCACACCCACAGTTCAGACGGTGCAGATATCAGTTGACAAAACATAAAATTATTTTAGAAAATATGAGAGGTGAAGTCTTCGGTTTCCATTGGAAGGCTGCTTAGAATCCTAAAGGACTAAACTTTCACAGAGATATTGTGTTGCTTGTGGAACCCTGAGGAGAATCCCAGATGGCAGCACCTCAGCAGCCTGGAGTAGTCTGGTGTGGAGCAAATAAAGGTGACTCCACAAAAAGATGAAAGAAAAGACGAACAAGCTGATGACACAGATGTACAACAATCAATATTACTCTGAAGGTATGTATAGCATGTAGATAAAAGATGATAGTAATTCCTCAGTACTCACTGAAAAAAATGACATCACTTACTACTCATCAAAGTAGTGTGTTACGTGGCCGATTACTCATTTCTCTTGACTGTTTTTTACTCACCAGTGCTTTGTCTGGTGCTTCTGAAAGAACAATGGCAAATGCTTCACATCTATCCATCCAGATCTAGCTTAGCCTTTGTGATGTCCAGAAGTCCTTAGCATAGCTGTGCACTCTTTTTAACTCCAAATAAAACAATTTAATGCATGATTACCTGGGGCTGTTAGCAATAAACAAGCTGACAAACATCAGGCAGAGCATTAATGAAATAACAATACATTTTATTTTTTCCAAACCGTAATCCTGCGCCTTCTTCTTTGTTTGAAATTGTTCCTCATAAAAATTTGGGGTTATGCCACAAATTATGCCATGTTTATGTTTGAGTTAATCGGAAACACTGCTCAAAGTTTGATTGACACGGGAAAGATGTTACGCTTTGAACATTTTTGTATTTCTGTTTTTAATAAGAAAAAAAATCCTGGTGAGAGTAACAACATTCGTATGCACCTTCTGTTACGCCTTATGTTTGCAAAGAAACAACTATACATCTTCACATCCCAAGTCAGCAGGCACAAACAAGTCTTGTTTAAGAGCAGCAGTGCTGTTGTGTTTCTATTTTGGTTGCCTATTTGTTAATCTGTACAAAGACTTGCAGTTTTATTTCCGTAATGTCCTGAAAGACAGTGTCACTGGCGTGCAAACCCTGGTATCAATTACCTCCATTGCACTTCTACAGCTCCTTTTCCTTTCAGTTCTTTGCCTTTAAGAAGGAACAAACAGTGACTTGCAGGCATATGAAGTTCTAGTTCAGTGATGGAGTGGATGACAGGCAATAACAGGTATAAAACAAATGCGGTAGAACAGAACAATAGCAGACAGAGAGTGTGAAGACTGGCTTACACAGAGGAACTTTTTCCATTGTTAAATATAATCATCCTCTGTTCTTCATGCACTCTCAAGAGAAATTCCCCTGGGAGTTCATTTACATGAAACTTGGCAGATTTAGCAACTCCTGAGATTCAATGTGTTTTTGAGGTTAATACATCCCACTAAGTGCACTTGGGACTACTTTATTCCTATTGATTGCTATTCAAAAGTGTTCAGAAGGAAACTCTGTGGATATTGGGGTTACAATATTTTTATGCATTATGTGATATTTTAATAATCTTTGTATTAATATAACGTCGACAGTAGTGATTGTCATTCATCTTCTTCGTCAACTCAAATGTCTTTACCATGAAAGTACCTTTTGAAAATGGGATTTCCTCTGTAGATACTTTTTGGTATAAAAGTGAGCACTAAACATTAAGGAATAAATAAAACATGGATCCATGGCGAGATATTTGTATTAAGTAAGTATTTTTCTTTTTTTTTGAGGGACTATTTCCACTAAACTCTTTCAAATGCTGTGACTCACAAACATGTCCTACTTACAGCAGCTTCAGATGTCAGAATAATTAGAAAACATTTGTGAAAGCAAGCCAAAGAAGTCCGCAACTGTGTTGTTCGCTGGATTTCCTAGCAACTGAAAAAGATGCCTGTTTTTGTTTTTACATAAGTACTAATTAAACATTTATGAAGGAAATAAGATACACAAAACATAAGTCTACAAATATATATATTTAATATCCAACAAAGTGGGATATTGTCTTTTTTTGCAGTCGTTATTTTTCAGGAGCAGGTTAAGTCTGTTGTGTTGTGGGTTGCTTATCTGATAAAATGCTGAAATGTCTCGTGTCCAAATGCATTTAAATTGGTATTCTGACTAGCTTTTAAAGTTTTATTGGGTTTCTTCTCTTTTTAAAATTTTAAATAGAAAAGTAAGGTGGGCATTTGGGTCTTAGTTTGTTCATAATCACTGATCGACACAAAATGTTATGCAAACATCCAAAGGATTAACCCTTCTGACCTCAGGGGTCTTTTGACTTTTCCCGTAGCATCAGAATGACATTTAGGATTTTGAAAAAATTCCTATCAATTGTTGCAGCCAATCATGCCACCCTCAGATTGACCTGTAAATGATAGTGATACCCTGACATTTCAAATAGCATCATCATCAGCTTTGCTTAAACTTCTGGTGACCAAAGGACCAGAAAACAATGACATTCACCTGCATTATCTTTCTCTTGAGTACACTGCTAACTCAAACAAATCGTAAAGCAATATATTGTAAAGAGGACCAACATTAAAGCTGCTTCACATGTTAGCCCTTAGCCACATTGTATTCGCATTGTTGGTGTTATTAAAAAACAACAACAGCCAAATCAACCAATAACAAACTTAAAAAAAGAAACAATATAAAAATATCTATAAAATAATTTTATAGATATTGCTTGATACACTTTTTTCACACTGAAAAAAGTGTATCAACAAATCTTGAACAAATCTTGCTCCGTCTGTCAGCAGTCACATGATCAGTACGAAGCAGTGGCCCAGTTCCAGTGGTATTCATACATGCCCGTACCATACAAGTTCATTTTGGTGTCATCTGTCAGTGTACCAACCTCCCCGAGAATGTCTTGACTTGGCTTGGCTGGTTTTAAGTGATTTTCCTTACAGACTTCAGTGGTCTTCAAGGCCTCTTGGTGTTTCTGAGGTGGCCAGTATATATTCATTGATGTTAAGATGTATTCCAGTGTGAGCTTCATCAAGCTCGAAAGATGCAATGAGTTCACAAGACCTAGAGCAAATTTGAAACATGAAGTAGATTTATTTTTCCACTCTAAAAACAAGGTTCAGCCAGCGCCTTCCCATAGAAAGACTTGGGCACTGTTTAAATGCCGTCTGCTGCATAATTATGAAACCTTGATTAAAAAGAGTTTCTTTGTCACACAAAAATAAATTTTTACATAAAACCATTTTTGAAACTATTTACAAGCAAGCAAAATGCCTAATAAATATCAGTGAAAACCCATAAAGAAGTAAATGTATCTAAGAAGTAAACCCATACACCCTACTACCTATTACCCACTTAATATTACCCAGAACCCTGATGCTCCTAGAACAAATAAAAGGCACTTGCACCCCAATTATTTTGCACAAATACTTTGGGAGAATGGAGAACAGACAGAGGTAAGTTTGTGCACTTGATGGATCATATTTTTCTGCTTTCCATTATATAAGCATGAATCTTTTTACTGGACAAACATCTAGCAAACAGTAAGTCATACAATACGTTTGTTTCTAATTCACAGGCCACCAGCCAAGTGGAATAATGCTGAGTCGCTGTTGTGCCCATGTGACTCAGCTACAGTCTAACATCCAAAGAAACCAACAATAAATGTCTTTATGCATGCCAGTGTATCAGTTTTGCTCATCAGCACTTTCATGAAACCCCTTGAATTAAAGTTAAAGGTCTGCACTTCAATGTTATCTTGACTCTTAGGTTTAAGAGCCACTGTAGTAGTGTACAGAGGCAAAATTAAAAACATTATGACCTCTATAGTCTATAGACCTATAGACTTAGCTGCATTTAAACTGAATGCTGGTGGTTTACAACACAATCCAGTTATTTTCCATAATCCTAATTTAGCATCTTTCCCTGAAGAGAATGAAATTAAATGGGGGCAGCAATTTCATTGTTGGCGATATGGAGACTTTATTTGCTTTCGCATCACCACTTCAAAGGAGCTAAATAATAAATTCTACATTCAGCAGCCTTTTCAAAACAGTGTTTAAATGCAGCAGTTGCTGTTTATGTACAGGCGGAGGAGTGTGCACTACAGAACAAACTCAATAAGAGGAAAAATAATCTTGTCATTTTCTTGTTTGGTCTTCGATATTTTCAACAAACTGTCAACAAACTTAGCTGCAGTGATGCTATTTTTCTCAAGAAACATTGTTTGTGCGGGATATCATAGAAAAACATGGATCCAGGCTGTTTGTGCATTGTGTACGCATCCTTCTTTCTCTCGCTTTGTCACACACACACACACACACATACACCCCAAATGCGTCCAGATCCAACTTTGCTTTTAAGACTTGTGGCTTGACACAAAGGGGATCTTTCCTTCCCTACACATCATCTGAAAAGAAAGAAAATCAAAAAGACACAAAGAGCCGTCTTGCTATTCAGTGGGGAGAAAACTCATTCTGTCACCGCTGCCATTCTGAATGAGATTACAGTGGGGACCCAAGGCCCATGTTGCCTTTGCATCCCTCTTGCATCCTGTCATTGATGGTTTGTGTGTGTGCATAATGAATGCTCTTCTGGAGGAGGTGTCAACACGTTTGTCTTACTTGTTGTGTCTATATGTAGGTAATGCCAATATGTGCTATCCAGGATATACACATGTACTCTATGATTCAGATTATTTCAAGGCTGCATAAATTTTCAAGGATGACCTACGCTGGTTAGCATCTATAATTGTACAGTGATTTCTTTCCGAGTATTAGCACTGATCATTTTCATTTCGTCCACGGAATTCGAAAAAGCAAACTATAATATTATGCACAATCTAAACTGAATGAACGTTACAGAAAAAAGAAACCAAGGACTCAAAAAGTTGTTTAGCTCTTTTCCTCTTGCTGTCAGATGAAGTAAGATCTCCTGTTACCGTGATGCTATTGTATGGCTTAACCAATAGAAAGTAAGTGAAATAAAATTGTGATTCTATACAGGACTTAAAAATTCTTTTTGACATTTCAGTTTTCTGTTACTGACCTGAAGTAGAAGTAGCAGAATATTTATATCTGATGATACTCACACTATATAGAATCTTCTAATGCATTATCCATGCACATACCCAGCAAGGCTTGACCAGCATTTTGCAGGATGTAATGTGACCTTCATTCACAAAACCAAACCAAATTTTAGAATGAAATATAGACGACAGTTTCTGCATTCAAAATGATCAGGCATTTTGATTGATGTTTCTCTCCAAAAAGGCTAATGAATAATGCTTTGTGATTGACATAGTTAGAAGAAGTTGTGGGCATGTGAAGTTAGACACCAGATTTCTATTCTGTTTTCTAGGACCTTAAAACTAATCTTTTCGGTAAACCGAAACAATTTGTTTCTATTTTCCTAATCCTATGTATTTTGTATTTATTACAATGCCACAGAACAGCCGGTTTCTTGTCGGATACAAAGAACATGGACTTTCCTTTGATCACAACAAAGGTTTTTTTTTTTTTCAATACAGCCTCATTATACATACGTTGTTGTATATTCAAACATTTCCTTCTGCTTTTAAAGCTTCATCATACTAAAGCCTTTGATAATATGTGAAAAGAATCTGTTTATTTTCTCACTTTACATCCATCATAAAAAGTTCATTGAAATGGGATTCTTAACTTTTCAGAGTACAGTATAAAATATTAATGCAATGCCAGTCTCAAGGTAAGGCAGGCGAGGATTTTTTCATATATTTATTTTTCAATATTATCAAATATGATTATATATCAAGTAATATCATAAAATTTTAGATGCATGTTTTATGGAAATCTTTGAAATAGCAAGATGGAAAAAAAGGGAACACAATTAAATTAGAATAAGTAAGTAAAGAATAAGGAGTAAGTAAAACTGCATGCATTACTTATGGTATTTACATTGCTGGTCTAAATAATCAAAAAAGAAGAAAAAAAACACAATTTCGAATTTTGGTTACTGATCAGCAGAAACTGAAAAAAAAAAGAATATTTATGATATTCATGCACCTGATGACATAGCTTTTGTTGAACTGTGGACTTTTCAGTTTATTTACTGTCTGTTGTCACAGGTTGCACACACTTTTCCGATTTGAATTTTCTTATGCAAAAGCAATTATGCTGGATAACAGAGTAAAGCCAGCAATTCAGAAAGGCTCTGCTGTGTTAAGACTAATAAGAGATGTGACAACAACCTCCAAAATGTGATCAAAACAGAAAAGATCTGATGTTGCTTGTGGGTGGAAATGTGTCTGCCATTATTGTCTTCACATCATTTTAATGTTTTCACTCATGGGAAGAAAGTATGGTTGAGATATAATATAGCTACAAAAGGTTTTTAAACCTAACAACAGCTACAAAAGTGCTCAAGAACACCAGAACTTTCAAGTCCACCAATTGGCACCATGTTCCCTTCACATATAAGAGCTGGTTCAGACTAAGAACCTGTGACAGACATGAAGGAATCTGGATACACTGTGACAAATGTTATGCTCCCTACAACATCATCCAGCACGGTGGAATCCATGATGGTCTCTGGCAGCATTCTCAGTGCTGGGCTGTGCTCACTAAATGACATCTCGACCTCATGCCACACTCATTGAGTCTGTTGAGTGTCTGTCACTATGTAATTATATATATATATATATATATATATATATATATATACACACACATATATAGTCCAAGTTAAGTTTTACACTCCAAGTAAGTGCCAAGCAGATAATTTTGTATTATCACAGCAATAAATCCCCTTTTTCTTGAATTAAACACCATGGAATAAACACTAAGGCAGTCTAAGCCATCTATAAGCCTGTTTACAAGTTTCATGTCCCCATAACAACATTGTAATGTGCAGCAGAAAATGAACGAAAAGTAATTTCCCTGAGAAATCCTTCAGCAGAAACTGAGCAAAGGGATTCACTTTCTAATCCTCTTTCAAAATGTCCATAAATGCTTTGGCATTGCTGACAGTGGTCATGTATGTCTAATCTATATGAAACTCTGACTGCATGTTTTACAGGCCCTGCCCTGCTCTCATTCCACTGTTCCCACGGCAACATTTCTTCCCCAGTAATCCCACCAATCTCATAGCCTGACTGTGTGGTCAGAGCGTAACCTGGGCCGCGTTACAGTTATCAACCTTGGCCACATTGCGTTGGAAGACTGCCACTTTCTTTGCACAGCCAGAAAAACAAAAATTCAGATCTCAGTAGATTCAACACACACGTGTGTAAGCAGCAAACACAAAACTGGCATTCCATATAAGTCAAATTTTGGTTCCATTCTTCCGGATATTGGCATGTCTATCGCTTCTGAAGTGTTACGATAACTTTATAATTCAGATTGATTGTTAAGTTAAAAAAATATGTGTAAAAGTTAAAAAATGCTGCACTGTCTCCATTAGTATAGTCCTGCTGAAAAACAGCTATACACAAATTCAACCCCATTCCCACCTACATACACACACAGAGTTACACATCCCACTCCCTGTATTTGTTAATTTGGGTCACTGTGTCACCTCAGAGGAGACCAAGGTCCTCTCATTACCACTATGGTATAAGCTAATGCATCAATGTCCACCACGGGGGAAACAAAATAGACCAAGTAAAAAAAAAAAATGATAAAAAAAACCCTATGATTGTTTTAATGCAATTATGGGGGTGTTTCAGCCTAGATGATACAGAAGAACTGTTTTATTTTACGGCTTTCAGTATGATTATGGATGGGGCAAAGAAGACAATGGAAGGCTGCTCTTATTGCTGAGAGGGTATCATTTCATTTCACAGCCTGGCGAGCACATTCACAGGTGTCTTGATAAGGACGGGATAAAAGATCAGAGGAGGTCAGCTCCAACCTGGGCACCTGACAGCATGGCGAGCATAATTTGGTCTGAACCACTGACCACAACATTATCATATCACAGCAGCAGTTATCATTCTTTGTGTTAAACTTGAGTATAAATGTTAATGTATCAAGAGGCCGTTACTAGCCGATGCTTTTAGAGGTTTGGAATGAAAACTGCCATTGTATTGTAATGCGAAGCATGGCAAATAATTAGCTTCCAATAGGAAGAGTTAAAAAATTCCAAAGGCAATGCAAGCAGGATGGATTATGTCACAAATACTGAAACATAAATAATGGAACTTCAGGAGTTTACACCTACAGCCAAGCATGTCTTTGGACTATAGGATTAACACAGAGAGAAACAACATGGGAACACAGGGAATACATGCAAGCTCTACACAGAGTTCAAACTCAGATTTGTGTTACAATCTAAAATGTAAGGACACACTTCATTCACTTGCTTGGGCGATTGAGCTGCTGGGCGGAAAGATAAACATCACATGATGAACTTGTTGGGTTTATAATGCCTCTTAATATTTTTAAAATTTGACCTAAATTGTAAAACTACCAAGGCAGCAGTAGGTCTCAACCATGAGAAATCTGAATATTTACCAAAATCGTGTTTTTTTTTTTTCACCTCTAATTAGAGCAGTGGTCCCCAACCCCCGGGCCTCGGACCGGTACTGGTCCGTGAGTTGTTTGGTGCCGGGCTGCGAGAGTTGAGGCTCAGGTGTGAAATGTATAGTTTTCAGGGTTTTTATTGGTTTTCAGCGTTATTTTGTTATCATTTTTATCGTTAACTCGGTTTTCCTGGGTCTTTTCACGTGTGTTATGAATAAATCTTCTTTTTTTGGTACTAGTTTTATTTTGTTGTATTTATCCGCGACACCTTAAAGGCCGGTCCATGAAAATATTGTCGGGCATAAACCGGTCCGTGGCGCAAAAAAGGTTGGGGACCGCTGAATTAGAGTACCATGAAGAATTTTCTTCTATTCAGTTTAGACCATCTACTAATATTTTTGTTTTTGTTGTACAGCTTGTGGTATTTGCTCAAACCAGCATTAATTGTATTTTGCAATGTGACGATTTTCATTAGTGAGTGATCAAATATGGGACTCTTTTTTTCATATTTTAACTAGTCAATATTAAACTGTTTATATAGCCAAGTACATTTTTTGACACATATGTTTCCGATTGCACGGTGGCACGGTGGTTAGCACTGTTGCCGCACAGCAAGAAGGTCCTGAGTTCAATTCCACCATCAGGCCGGGGTCTTTCTGTGTGGAGTTTGCATGTTCTCCCCGTGTTTGTTGTTAATTTGAAATGGAATGACCCTACATGAAGTGGCACTATTAATAAGTCAGGCAGGCAGCATTTGTAAGTACCGAAGACGTAACACAATGGAAAATACATTTACTGTCCAAATTAATAGTAGTAACGGGGTTCAGTTTTGTACTACTAATGAAGAAATTTAGTCACTGTTTCATCATAAAAGACCAAATGTAGTGATCCTTTAGCTGACCTTTCAGCAATTCTAAAGGCTGCAGAGAGAAAAGTTCATAACTCACTGAGTACTTTCACTAGAACTGGCCGGGGAGGCTACTTTGATTTCAAAATTGTAAAGTACAAAAGAAATGCGTGCGACTAATTGCTGAATAATAAATGAGGAATTATAAATGAGTACTACCTGAATAATCCTGAATCAAGAAATACAAAGATTAGAACGAGTTACTGGAGAACAGACTGTGAGCCACTACTATATTAACAAACTGTTTTTATGTACCGTAACTAAAACAAAAACGCCGAACTTTTATCAACACATCACCTGCCCCACCAGAGGTGAAAGGACACTGGACCACTGCTACACTACGGTCAAGGACGGCTACAAGGCACAA